>NC_134406.1:239926051-240230488 GCF_038048845.1 Mixophyes fleayi
TCCAGTCATTCGTTATGCTTGCTGTGTTTGGGTGAGTGTCAGTAGTATAAAAAATGTAATTTCCCATTGTAATCTGCTGCTTGCTGCAGTGTCACCTGAATGGCTTCGCCCACTTGCGGACATCTCTTGGCCCCACGTTCTTTCCTTCTTTGATTTTATAAAAGTCTGCACATTTGGGTCTTACCTGTTGATATCACTAGATGCTGGATTTAAAAGATGGCTCAATGCACATTTCTATTAGAGATGCTCACTGACCCCTGTGTTTTGGTTTTGGTTTTGGATCTGTATTAACTTTGTGTTTTTGTAAAACCACCCTCACGTGTTTTGGTTTTGGATCCCTTTTTTTTTTTTTTTTAAATTGCTAAAAAAATGCTAAAATCACATTATTTGGCTCTTTTTTTTGTTCCTACATTATTTTTAACCTCAATAACATTAATTTCCAGTCAATATTTGTCAAGTGACAATAACTCTGCTACCCCCTCCTGTTTCTGTGTGAGCAATGGCACTGAACAATGTCACTGGAGACTGGAGAGTAACAATAACACTGCTACTCCTGTTTCTGTGTGAGCAATGGCACTGAGCAATGTCACTGGAGACTGGAGAGTAACAATAACACTGCTACTCCTGTTTCTGTGTGAGCAATGGCACTGAGCAATGTCACTGGAGACTGGAGAGTAACAAGAACACTGCTACTTCTGTTTCTGTGTGAGTAATGGCACTGGATCTCCTGGGGAGGGAAGTACTTATGGAATCCAAAACCCGCGAGATCCGACAACGTTTTGCCAATGACATTTTGCCTCGATTCAGATCCGAGGACATGCTTGGTGGGGTTCAGTTTTCAGAAAACCGAGCCTGAGCATCTCTAATTTCTATGTCTGTGAAACAAATAGTCTGGGTGCTACATGGTACGGTTGTTAGCCTGCTGCTCTGACCACCTGTTACTGAATTGTCATCATAGTCTTTAGTGACACTGACCTGAGGCTTGAATCTTGACTAAGTTTGTGCTGCTTGCCGGACCACATGGCTTTTCTCATCTATTTGTATGGTCCTAATTGTACAAGTGCTGTCTGGTTTTATCTGCTGCCTATTAAACTTGGGGGCCACAATCTGTGAGTGTCCATTGCCACCTTGTGGGGGTCCCTCACAAGATCTAAACACTCATTGGAACCAGAGCTCTAGGTGAGCCAGTATCACCCGCTGGCAGCAATGTGGGTCCACTGTTAGCA
This sequence comes from Mixophyes fleayi, assembly GCF_038048845.1. Lineage (NCBI taxonomy): Eukaryota > Metazoa > Chordata > Amphibia > Anura > Limnodynastidae > Mixophyes > Mixophyes fleayi. The sequence continues at coordinate 239,927,278 of NC_134406.1, forward strand.
TTTGTGACAGTGGACCCCGCTGATGTTCTGTTGCCTACCTTAGATATTTATGACCTATCTGATAAAATAGAGAAGCAGGAAGTCAAGCAATACCGCATCATCCAGTTTGTGCAAGGTCTGTCTACTCACATAGACTCACTTCAGACATTACTTGCTACAAGCATCAGTTTCAATGTTAAATTTGTTCCTGCAGTTGCCATGCCTGCACCTATACATGCATTCTACATCCTACATATTCCATGTCTCCTTGTTACAAAGGATATCCAATGACCTATAGAGATTTAAATAATCACTGTGCTATATAGTTGAAGCTACTGCCTGGAAATGTTGTGCTACCCTTTTTCACACTTTGGCCTAGAAACTTGGGTGAAACAGCAAAGCCCTGGTAACCACTCTTTGGCAATGCCTTTTACATAAGATCAAATATAAATTGGCAGACTGTGGTGCTCCAGCATGCCCTCACAAGCTCATTTATCTTCATAATAAAATTGATGTCCGCTTCAGGGAATGTATTCAGAAAAAATAACATATAATTACTTGGCTCCAAACTTCTAGAGACCACTATTATCTTCCCCAAAAAATCCTATGCAAGTATATTGTATGAAGGGGAATGCACCAGAAATTGAGCCTTGAAATGTGTTATATTTGTGTCCAGTCTTCAAATAGACCCTGAGAAACAAACAGCAGTATTGAACTATCCATCCAACACAGAGGTCTGAAAACTATGCATTGTTTACTGGGATTTGCAAATTACTATTGACAATGAATGACAATTTATTTATGTTATTTATGTATATATATATATATATATATATATATATATATATATATATATATATATATATATTACACCTCCGTCAATGCTCCTATTTCAGCTCTGACCAACAAAAAGTCAGCCTGTTATAGAGTTTGGTCATCAGAATTGGTGTCCATCATTCAGCTTCTGAAAGAAGTGTTCTGTTCAACTCCTGTTCAACTCCAGTGCAGAAATATTAAGTTACTACCATTCTTCCTTGAGGTAGTTGATATAGTACAACCATATTACACAGTGCGCCATTGGAACATACAGTATAATTTATCTACCACACGAACACACAAAGTTCACTTTTGTCAGCATCCAAATAACCTACCAGTATGTTTTGGGATTATGGGAGGAAACAGGAGTACCTGAATTTTATTAGGTTTTCTTTCAGGAAAATGGTAAATGATAAATATACCTGTGTATCATCCCCACTGTCACTAGCTCTCAGGCTCTACCCAGTGGGGCAAGGCTGGTTTTTCCACAGTGAAGCCCGTTACCTCCTCGTGTGGGAGGTAGAGACTAGACAGTCACTTCTTGGAATACGGATGGCAGATAGTGATGGCTACACTTTAGATCAGCTCTGTGCCCTACCTCTAACATAATCTTCTTCTCACAAATGTAAAACATTAAAAAAGTTGTGATAACAGTGATAAATTTCAAAGTAGAGTTGATGAGTGTTGGACTACAACCTTTGCTCAATTGCTGAACATATTGAATACAAATGTTACTGCTATGGCCTTCACTCTATCGTTGCCTTTCCCGATAAGCCTGAGTATATGTTGACAGGTGGTCCTGACTAACTAACTGTACCATTCTCAGTTCTCACTATACCTAATTTCTCAGGACAGCTTATCTGCCACCTAGAAAGTACCAGCTGTAGTTAGTTATTTGGTAGAGCATTCAACCCTGGCTATGCTTTATTTATGAATCATCACAGTCAAGGAAAGTGTGGGTCCGTAACTATGAGCAGTTGATGAGCCGGTGATTTATCATACCGTCTGTGCTTAAGTTACCGCATTGGAAAGCCCAACAATTACCCAGAGTTGAATCGCCAGAACCCCAAAATGTGCAGGTCTAGTGGTGTACCCCCTTCTCTGTGTCCTCTGAGGAGCGTATCACCAATGAGCCACCGATCTTTGGTGCCACCAACAAATCTCAAGTGGAGGAGTGACACATTCCATTGTTTCTCGATGTTCCAACTGTACCATACCACCATAAGCTGCACTAAATTGCCAGTGACTGCTTTATTAATGGCTGATACTGCTTCTTCCTTACAGCAGCCACAGGCACTTTCCCATGACCGATACAATTGTTATTCTACCCTTATGTAAGTATATGCCACAGCTCTTGGATTGTAAGCTTCTTTGGGCAGGGACATTTTTACCTTTTGTTTCATGCCATTGTACGTATTTTGTGCATATCATGATTGCTGCATAATATGTTGGTGCTTTATAGCTGAAGGATAATAACAATAGTAATGTGGCTCAGTGACTGAGACACTCAATTTCGGATTTAAATATAAATGCAATTAAAACATGATTTATACAAACTAGTTGAACCATTTTCAAGCCTTTTAACTTGGTTCTATTAGTAAATATACCCCCTTGAATACATGTTTATTGAGAATTGTTAAGTCATTATCTGGACTCTTCATTCTGTTTACAATTGTACATGCTGCACATGTTGATATTTGCATATCTAGGAATACAAATTATTGATTACAAATAAATAAATCACTGTGTTAAAATAATAGCTGCCCAGTATTCTTGTGCTACAGGCAGAACAGGCAGTATTTTCCTGGCACGTCAAAAGAAATTTCACTTGCACCCTTTTCATTGTAACATGCAAGTTTCCACCCTTTGACTAGACTTGTTCAGAACTCTAAATGAGGCCCATTGTACTGGCTACCCCCAGTCCTCCGTACATCTGTAAGAAAACACCACCATAGGATACATGCCTAGCCCTTTCCAAGTGCAATGACCTTTTCCAACACTGCACTCTCCTACCTGTTCTTGGAGCTTTGGCTACTTGGTGCTCCTGCTGGTGTCTTAAGCTCAGTTGCTGCTTGACTGGATCCTGGAACATTGGGTCCCTGTTTAGAAAAGAGATAGTTACTATTCACCTCCTGGAAAGTTGAGCAATAAATAAACGATAGGCCATCCTAACCCCAACCAGTCCAACATTAAATCAATAGCTCTTCTTGTTTTATAAACAGGCCTCCTTCCACCCAGATACCCTTCCTGCTTCTATTTGCTCTGTCTTCTTCTTGCTCTGCCATCATCTTGCTCTGTCTTCTTCTTGCTGTCACCGCTCTATCATTGTCTTGTTCTGTCTGTCTCCTTCCTGTTTCTTCTTGCTTCCGTGCTTGCTCCTCTGTACAGCGTCCTGACATCATGTTTTCACTTCAGCGATGCAGACAGCAGGTAGCATTGAGCCGCATGCCTTCCTCATTGTCCCAGCTCCCTGCCACTGAGCATTTGCAGCCCTGCGGTGTATGACACGTGGCTTAATGTCTATCTGGGGGACTGCATATAGTGGACAGGTGTTGCGCCCCCTTGGCCTTGCACCCTGGGTGGCTGCATCGCCCATACCTCCATCATTACGGCCCTGCAGATCAGCACAGGAGCTCCCAAGAGGACATGGAGCAAACACACACACGCACACAGATAAAGATCCGTTATACAAGCTGCTGTCGGTTAACACTGATTTAAACATGTTTTGAAATAAGTTTTGTCACTTTATTCTGTTTTCCTTATGTTGATATATCATATGTGCATTGGATTTCAATAATTTACCAACCCTATTATCTAATGCAGGCCAGTTATATAACTAATAATGTTCCACAATTCACAAGGCCTGTAAACATCACATTTATCAATAACATTGTTAGAAACGGTTTGGAGTACTTTATTCTGGAACAGCATCTTCTAATTTTTGCTTTATTATTACAGTGTAAGATTCAGTAACTCTTAACTGTATTTGAGAAGTTTGTATATTTACTTAGGTTATGTATTATTTTTTTCGTTGAAGGTTCAGTTCTGCACTTTTTGTGGAATCCTGTGTGTACAGTCTCTCTGTCATCGCATTGGAGCATCAGCAAACAAGACAATGGGGCAGATTATGACAGTAGTCATCACATCAGCCTTGTACATCCAGACACATTTGAAATACACATGCTGTATTCCTTCACTGTGATGAGGGATAGCAACTAGTCCCAATGGGATTTAATTCATAACTGTCTGATAGAAAGTAGAGGTGAATCATACATCTATATTAACAACAACTATTTGATGTCTACAAGTCCCCTTTAACAGCTAAATGTCTGTCTTCATTAGCTGCATTACAAGCATTGAAGAGAAAGAAGAGATTGGAGAAGCAGTTAACGCAGATTGATGGGACCCTCTCCACTATTGAATTCCAGAGAGAAGCACTTGAGAACTCCCACACCAACACAGAGGTGTTGAAAAACATGGGTTATGCTGCAAAAGCAATGAAAACAGTCCACCAAAACATGTAAGCATGTCTTGTATTTTATGTAATGTGCGTGAGAGGTAGACTTGTTATAAATCAGTGACAAAGTAAAATAAAACTTAGACTTACGATGCGAGTTTGAAATAATGTCCACAGCTCCGGAACCTCCGTGGCACAAACAATTACGTATACACAGTTTCAGTATTATTCAATACATTCTAGGCTCTATTGTAGCTCAGAATTATATTTCTTTGTTATACATATTATATACTATTTGGAGTACTATAAATAATCAATTCGTTTATACTGAAAAACAATGTTAGCTAAAAATGTAGAAAAAACCTTGTCCTCACTTTGTACAGCGTTAGAAGTATGCTCCCATAAGACTCTATTATAGTTTAACAAGTGTTAATAGACAACAGCTCTGCAGCACAGCAAAAACTTGTCACAAAGCGTGTAGAAGAGTTCTTTTTATTTTACATTACTTCTTGGAGCCTTGGATTTCGAGAACCTTTGTTAGGCTTTAAAGAATTACTTTATTCCTTTCAGCATTTGATTTAACGTAAGTTTTCCCTATGAGCCTATCATTGCCAGTAGAATCTAGTGACATCACTTAAGCTAGGTACACACTACACGGTTTTCGTCCAATAATCGGCTCAATCAGCCGACATACAGCCGCTCGTTCAAAAGTCGGGTCAGTATGTGTTGTGACACGATGGTCGAAAGTCTGCCCAAGTGGACGATTGTCGCCTCATTTGGTTGGTCGTACCGTTAAATATTTTCGTTCCAATCTCGTTTCCATTGTGTAGTGTGTATAAGTTTCTGACCGATCCACAACAGTGAGTACGAAATTACAGTCATTGCTCACGACAACATGGCTGTAAAAAGTCGCTAAAGGAACGTCCTCTCTTCCCTTTATCGTCCTAAACAAGGCTAGTGTGTATGCAGTCCATGGACCGAGCGATCGGAACATCGATCGCATGTAAAATCGCTCGGCATAAAAAGTTGGTGGAAAATTCTGTAGTGTGTACCCAGCTTTAGACATGGGAACTATGTGGCGCATGTCTCAGTATTTTCAACACTACCTAAACCTGAGAATTGCATTAATTGCTAAGTGTAGTGCACTTACCAGGACTAGTTCCAACTAGCCATTGGGTACACAAAAAAAACATGTGCCTCACGCCTCACTGTTTTAACTGGTTGCTAGTGAATATATAGACTGTGTCACTAGCTAGTGAACTCTTAAATTGTTAAATGACATATTCATGAACAGAGGCAGAAATCGACAGAAGGATGGATGCCAATGTATACAAAACTGGCTAGAACAGCAGCATTAGTGTATTTGCTTGTCGCAGCAAAGTAATGCTATCTCAGGATGCTGTTACTGATCTCTTTCAATGGGATCCAGCAGCTGGATCCTTCACAGGGAATGCGCTATGTGTATAGCACTTTTTCCATCCGCTGGCAGTGTTAGGCTGCCGGTGAAGGGGGCAGCCCCGGCATACTAATTTGCAGTGTTGTTTCTCTATGTACTTCTGCGATTTGCAGTGATACATATTGATGGCTACAATGCTGGGGGTCATAAATAGACCCCTATATGTTGACATTGTTTCTATTGTCACCACCTCCACTGCAGATTATTAGCGTTGCAGTAGAGTTCTGTTTGCTTTATAGTTAGCGGAACACATCTTGTTGTATTTACATGCAATTACCGCCTACCCCTGTAGCTGCAGATTCTAGTAAAAATTCCAGTAACAAATACATGTCATGTCATGTCGCGTTTGATGTGTTTTCACTACAGTTAAAAAAAAAAGCTAACCCAACTCCAGTGTGTATTACATACGTAGCTGATTAATTCATAGGAGATATCACAAGCCAGACTCTGGTGTCAGTGTGACAGCTCACAAGACACAGTCACACGGTTTGCTTCTAGCCTGACTTTTAATTGACTTACAACCTATACACCAGACCTCATAGATATATAACAATGGCTTTCATGAGCTAGATATCCAGTAACCCTGCAGGGACTACACAGCTAAGGAAAGAATTCACAATTAGACTGGTTCTGCTATTATGATATATTCATTTTGTGAAGGCTACTTATTGATATCTGTCCTCTCATTCATCCAATAAAATAGGTCTTAACTTTTTTACTGTTTCTTTTGATCAGTCTGCAGCGTGTCGATAGCACAAAGGATAAAATATTGATTTATCTCTGCCATTAAAAAAAAGATTACTCTTAGAATTGAAAAATAAAAGCACTGTCCCGTATGTGGTTTTACCAGAAAAGATGATGTTTTACTTATTGATCATTGTAGAGGGCAACAGAATAATTCCAGGGTTCACAATATCACTAAAGGCAGATTCATTCACAATGGCCCTATAACCAGCCCTGTGTAGTGTCTGTAGGATGGTTTATGAAGTGTTTAGTATTATTATAACACTATGAGATGAAATGTTGCCAGATGTTTCTGAACTATCATTTCCAGATATCGGCAGGCATGGCATCATGGGACTTGTTATTTAGAAATATCGAAGGATAATTAAGAAATGTATACTTTTAATTGGGTAAATAATAATTAATTTTAACTAGCTCTAAAAAAACCTGAAAAGATTGTTATATTTGTATTTGTAATTTATTGTGCTAGATATCAGTGAATCTGTTTATAATATAACATGTATTGTTACCTGCAGGGATCTAGATAAGATTGATGAATTGATGCAGGATATCCACGAGCAGCAGGACGTTGCAGCAGAAATTTCTGACGCCATTTCTCGCCCAGTCGGTTTCGGTGAAGAGTTTGATGAGGTAAATGATAATGATGCAATTTGGGGACTTGAGAGGAATTCTGCACTGTGCTTATTACGAATCAATTTACATAACCATCCGTCATGACAGAACAGCATTTTGATTTGGCAGGACAGGGAAATACACTGTGTAACAGTCTTCTAATCTAGCCAAAAAAATTATCAAATTGGCCAATAAAATCTGCATATGTCTGGCCAGATTTACTTGGGGGTTGTCATATATAATATCGCAGTAGTAAACAAATGTTTACATTAAACTTGGATATTACATATGTGTTAATGATACTGACTTCACAGGGCCGGTTTCAGGGGATATGGACATGGGTGAGCTGGCTATCCGCTTCGTGTATGGGCAAGCGAACCCACAGCCCAGACTTGGGCTTTCAGTTCCACTAGTAAAAAAAATAATAATAATAAAATAGTTTAAACATAAATAAAAATATTTTTTTTAATATTTTAAAATGCTCGACGGTTGAAAAATATTATTCAAATAAAGCATTTTTTTTTACATTCTTTTTTCTTCCTGTTATCTCTATTCTGAGATTTATATTACAGAACAAGGAATGTGGCAATACTGGTACAGCCATAAACATTGTTAAATGGACTTCCCCATGTCCGTTTTTTTGCTAGCCACAGGGCTTTTCGCAAATTCATAAATAGACCAGCAATTATGTTACTTGCTCAATTTGGGTTGAAGTCGGACTTCAGGTGACGGTATTCTGGGCCAGAATCCGCCACATGTTACAATTTTAACTGAGCTTGAGAAAGTTGCAGGTAAACATTCCTTAAAAAGAAAACTTTATTTTTAATTATTGGCCAAGTGAATAAAAAAACATTTATATTAAATACGACCACAAGTATTGTCTAGCTGTATAAAATTGAGCTGCAAGAGGAAGCAGTGATTTTACTTACAAACATACACCAGTAACTTATTTTGGGATGTGGAATTGCTCTGCCACTGCTTTAAATTTATAACCCTTCCCCCACACATACACTAACAGCACCAAAGAGGGGCAGAGTCTCTGTAAAATAACCTTTCATCAGCACCGATTAATGTGTAGTCCTCCTGGCTAGTTGGAACTAGTAATGGAGAGTTTGACATTTCAGGAAACTTGACCACTGATCAGTTGTTCAGGATTGAGTCGGGATCCTACACACCGGTAGTTCTGTAATGTAAGGTGACACATAGTCACTGACTGTTATCTAGAAAATTTCACAAACGAGAGAAAGAGGTGAGAAGAAAGCCCAGTAAATAAATTAATTATCTTTTACATCTCACTATGAATCAGGGGAGGGCTGGCAAATTTTAGCCTGGGGGGCAAGACTCGACTCGGCAGCTTATTTTAAAGGGAAATAAAATGCCCCCCAGCCCCTGCTACGAATACATTTAAGTTGTCAGCAACTTGTAATGTGTTGTGTCGTCAGGTTAGTTATTTATGTCTGTGTTGTACAAACCATCTTCCTTTGTTTATTGTGCTGTGCTCCAGAGCATTGAAGTGAGAGTCTCTGTTATCCTTGCAGGATGAGTTGCTGGCAGAATTAGAAGAGATGGAACAAGAGGATCTAAACAAACACCTGGCCAGTGTCACATTGCCAAGTGTTCCTTCCACCAGACTGCCTTCCAGACCAGGTAAAGAGCTCTCCCAAACCGGCAAATGAATCTCCTTAGAAACTATGCATTCTGTACTCACTATTCTATTGTCTCTTCTGTGACCAGAAAAAGTATAAAGATATTTACATGAATCAGAGAGGAGATTACTGGGGTTGTACGGCTCTCTAGTGGGGGAGCCCACAAATATTTTCCGCCTTTTACCCTCCCTGTTCCAGCCCTTTCCCTACTCAATTTCTCTCCAGCCGTCTTCCCACTGCCTTGCTGACCTGGCAGATGGGTACCACAATGTACTTAATGGAAAAGTCTGTGTGACACAGTGCAGGTCTGCCACATAAGTCCTGAGAAGACAAATTAATAACCTGCATGGATCTAACTATGTTCATGTATATAGAGTATATGGCTTCTTATTGAATATATATTTCTGCCCGTTCACAAAACAGATGTCCTGGCACTACTAATTCCACAGCGCTGTACAGAGAACTCACTCACATCAGTCCCTGCCCCATTGGAGCTTACAGTCTAAATTCCCTAACATACACACATATAGACAGACAGAGAGAGAGAGAGAGAGACTAGGATCAATTTGATAGCAGCCAATTAACCTACCAGTATGTTTTTCAAATGTGGGAGGAAACCCACACAAACACAGGGGCAACATGCAACATGCAAACTCCACACAGATAAGGTCATGGTCGGGAATCAAACTCATGACCCCAGTGCTAGCCACTAAGCCACCGTGCTGCTACAAAGCCCATGCCTTGCATGTGAAAGGTAGCCATTCAGTTTTGTACTACAGCCATACGATAACTGCTCATCCATGTACTTTAAGAGCATGAATTTGTGGAAGATTTTGCTTAAGAAATATTAGTGGCAAAAATCAGGATTATCGAAGGACTATCAGGTCATGGGTTAATTTTGCAGATTAATGACTAGGTAATTTATATGCTTTCCCATGTACCACTAAGAAAGTATCATTCCTTCTCATGCAAACTACAGAATTATATGTAAATGAAGCTTAAAATTACAATGTTAAATTTGTTTATTTTTATAAATTATTATTATATTACCATCACCCTCCACCATACCACACTAGCAATATGGCAGAGGTCTGATCCCTGTCACACCTCTTGTTTTACATACCCCTAATCTAGCAGTATAGCAGAGTCTGATCACTGGGGGCCTGAATCATTAAGGATCTTGAGAAACTTCTTATTTCAATCTCCTGGTTTTCTTATTTCAATCTCCTGGACAAAACCATGTTACAATGCAAGGGGTGCAAATTAGTATTTTGTTTTGCACATAAGTTAAATACTGGCTGTTTTTTCATGTAGCACACAAATATCAACCTTAAATTTCAGTGTAAAAATTAAGCTATCAAGTATTTGTGTGCTACATGAAAAAACAGTCAGTATTTAACTTATGTGCAAAACAAAATACTAATTTGCACCCCTTGCATTGTAACATGGTTTTGTCTAGGAGACTGAAATAAGAAGTTTCTCAAGATCCTTAATGAATCAGGCCCTGGGTACTCAATCTGATGCTGGAATATGCCGACTGAGAATTCTAGTATAATGTATCTTCATTATCATGCTCTATAACAACATTTGCTGCAGCCCAGCCAAAAGATGACATCAGTCAAATTGATCAAGTTATAAATCAGGAGAACAGACTGTATCTTATTTGCATGTTGTCAGAAGGAACAAGCCACATTTTAATATTAAAATAAAAAGCCCCCAAACACTGTTGTTTAGACATGGTTGTATCATTTATTATTACAAACATATGTAGGAGCATGAAAACATAGCAGAAATAATTTTCTATGCCCAACGCCTTGGATGGATGAGAAAAATGATATTTACGCTTTTACATGCACTGCAGTTTGTTGTATAGGACATCTCAAAACTCCAAGACAATAATAAAAAACTTGAATATGGATACAGCTTAATGACAGTTTCTTTTCTAAACTAATTTTGTTTGTATTATAGCATCGTCCCGGAGAAAGGTGGAGGATGATGATGATATGCACATGCTGGAGGCTTGGGCTACTTAACCAGGAACATTTCTTCTATTATTTGTACAGTTTTATACAGGATGTAATAAACTTTACACACACGTGTCTGTTTCTAGCTCAGGAATAATGAACCTGTGCCTCTCTAACTGAATTATAATTGATTGCTATAGGAATTATAAGTGATATAGAATGCTGGAGATCTGCAAGTTAGCAAACTTGTAGCTGGAGAAGCTTTTGTCTTTTGTTTCATTTACAAAGGATGTCAATTGTTCATGCATATGTATATACATAAATACAAACATCAATACATACATGTGTACCAAGTCATTTCTGTATGGTATGAACTGTGATGACCTTAGTATTTTCTTTAATTATTTTCTGGATGTATAAACGTTAGTATATGACTAAGATTTTGAAACCACTATATTGTACATGTGATATGCACTGCAAACTGTATTTAAGGGTTATTTGTGCTTTATTATTTGGTGGTTTTAATAAAACACTATTCTGCTTAAAATCTGGGGACTGTTGAGTAATAATTATTTACATTTTTCCCAATGCAGACTAAAGGAATAATAGATTTATTGCTACCATGTAAAATATTATAATCCTGTGTATTAGGGATTATAGCATGTACCTAATGTGGCTGGAGTACATTGGAAAAAAACTAAATTCAGCAAATAAAATAAATAAAGCAGTTCTGGAGCATCACATTCTGTAACCAGCTGGAAAAAGTTGGATACACTCAGCCCCTCAAGGCAGAACCCATGACTATGCCAAGTGTGGTAGCTGTTGGGATGCACATGTTGGGAACACATGTTGGGATGCATTACCATTGTTAGCTGAATAATAAAGGAATGATAATGGCTGCGTTTGCAGTTTGCATTGTCAAAGGCTTTTGCAAGTGAGTCTGCCCCAATTCAGATTTTCTAACCCACCGTGTAAACTTCATGCTAAATATTTCTTCCATCTCCGCTCTTGATTAAAGGTAAACAGGCAAATGCCTATACCATAATAGTACAGTATAAAATGAAACCACTTTTCCAGGATGCTATACCATAAGTGACCAGTAGATGGTAATATTACACACACACACATTTACAGTACAGTATACACCGTTCAGCCACAACATTAAAACCACTGACAAGTGAAATTAATAATATTGATTATTTCATTAACATGGCACCTGTCAAGGGGTGGGATATATTAGGCAGCACTTGAACAGTCAGTTCTTGTTATTACCTGGGGAAGAGATGGCACCAAGATGCACTATGGGAAGAAGGCAAGCCAGCGGAGGCAGTGTGATGCTCTGGGCAATGTTCTGCCGGGAAACCTTGGGTGCTGACATTCATGTGGATGTTGCTATGAAATGTACCAACTACTTAAACATTGTTGCAGACCAAGTACACCCCTTCATGGCAATGGTAGTTCCTGATGGCAGTGGCCCCTTTCAGCAGGATAATGCGCCCTGCCACACTGCAAGAATTGTTCAAGAATGGTTTGAGGAACATGATAAAGAGTTCAAGGTGTTGACTTGGCCTCCAAATTCCCCAGATAATGATCGAGCATCTGTTGGTTGTGCTGGAAAAACAAGTCTGAGCTATGGAGGCCCCACCTCGCAACTTACAGGACTTTGAGGATCTGCTGCTAACGTCTTGGTGCCAGATACCACAGGACACCTTCAGAGGTCTAGTGGAGCCCATGCCCCGTCAGGTCACAGCTGTTTTGGCGGCAGGAAGGGGGCCTACACAATATTAGGCAAGTGGTTTTAATGTTGTGGCTGATTGGTGTACATGTATTGTTCTAGGTCAGGCCTGGGTAATGTGTGTATATAAGGACAGGGGCATTGCTATATGTGTTATTCCAAAGTCTATGGTACTGGGCTATCGTGTTTGTGACCCGTTTATGTATAAGAGATTTAGAGACTGTACAAAGAAAGGCAACTAAGATGGTGCATGACCTACAAGACTAAAAGACCTTAATATGTATAGTTTGGAGCGGAGAAGGAAAAGGGGGACATGATAGAAACTTTCAAATGTATCAAGGGTTGTAACAAGGTGCAGGATGGAAACATGTGTCAAAGGGAGAGAAGTATTAGAACACGAGTACATGCACGGACACTGGAGGGAAGTAGGTTCAGTGGAAATATGAGGAATAATTACATCACAGAAAGGGTAGTGGATAAGTGGAATAGCCTCCCATCAGAGGTGGTAGAGGCCAATACAGTAAGCAGGCTTGGCTAACCTGTGGCACTCCAGATGTTGTGAAACTACAAGCCCCAGCATGCTTTGCCAATATATAGCAGCTTATTGCTGGAAGGGTATGCTGGGACATGTAGTTTCACAACAACTGGAGTGTCACAGGTTAGCCAAGCCTGCAGTAGAGCAATTTAAACATGCTTGGGATAGACATAAGGATATTCTTACAAAGAACTGAGGATCAAATAGGGTTTGAGGTTACCACAGGCTAAAAATTGGGCAGACTAGATGGGCCAAGTGGTTTTATCTGCAGTCAAACTCTGTTTCTAACCACTACAATTCATTTAAAGCTACAACTTTCTTAAGCTTCCTCCTTGACGTTCAAAACTGAAATTACAACAAATAAGACGGAATAGTTGAAGTGTAAGTATTGTAATGGTATGATTGCTGAATAACAGCGTATAACCCCTTTCCTGTTAATCCAGTGTGCTAATTTGTACAGGTGCTGCATACTTACATAAATACAATAGAAGCCAATCCTGGGACACACACTGGACCTGCTCCTAAATACCTCTTCTCAGTAGAATTTATTCTCCGGGTACCTGTGTCAGAACCTTTCAATTAGCTGCAGTACCAATTTGTGGAAAATGATTCACTGAAGACAGAACCAGTTAGTGAATAGTCACTGTCTATTATTAATAAAAGCCTATGTATTGTCCATTAGCCATTTTTTTTATTCCTAATGCATGGTTAGAGTTATTTCAGTGTTTCAGGTATATAATTTGGGAGAATCCCATATTTCATAATTAACATTAAGGGTCGAAATGTAATCATACTTTCCCTTTACAGTAAACACATTGCATGGGGTTGGGGAGGGTGTTACAATAGGATCATTGAGCACTACAGGACAGCTTGTGCACATATGAAAAAGAAGCATAAAAAAAAAAAAAAAAAAAAAAAAATCGATCATGAATTTGAACACAAAGGGCCTGATTTAGAATCAAGGATAAATGCAGCGTGAAGGGACAGTTTGTACATTGACAAAACCATGTTGTGTTGTTTTCAAACTCATCTGAAAATTGCAGTGTAAAAATGAAGCCACTCAGTACTTAAGTACTTGCTCAGGCAAAAAATGTAACTATTGCATTTGCACCCATTTAGCTAAATTTGCTTCTAACCCTAAATGAGCAAGAACTTGATCACGCCCAGATTTGAACAATACCGAAATGTATGATGGAAATTTAAACTTCAGTGTTAAGCTCAGACGACTTATCCGTGTTTCTTTCTTATCTCAAATTTCTGGGGAGATCTTTCAAGATCGGATCTAGTTCTATCCTCTACAGTAGTTGAAATGGAAATTTAGAAGTGGCGGTATGGAATATGTAAGTGAATGGAATTTTATAGTTTTACAATCAAACCAGTAGAAGTTGTTGTATGGTATACCAGCCCACTTCCACAACCGATCCCCTCTACTTTTCAAATGCAGATATATAGTTGTGATCTAACCAAAATACTCCTATTTTTGGACAAAAGAATCAAGATACGAACAGGGCCGCTAAGATGTTGATCCGAACCATTGCAGACAATGACTGATATGTCACTGTGTGTGCGGTTATTGTCCAACCTCACGATTTGGACTCCGGGCACTCTGTCCATACCTTTAGCCCAGTACCCAAACTGGCTATATCTGTTTGATTTGGTCATATACTAAATGGACAGCAATAGTCCTGGGAAAACAGATATCAAGAGCCATTACTAGGGATAAGTGAAGGTGAAAATTCACAGACTAGGCTCTACTGGTAAGAAGCAAAAATGTAAAATCAAATAAAAATAAATAAAAATATGGCAACTTCAAGTTTAGTGTTGTACTCCCAAGACATTCCAGGTTCATTATCAAGTGTAAAAAGGAACAAATTAAAACAATTCCTGCACATAAAGGAAGCAGCATTTTAATATTAGTATGTCATACTGCATTTCTTTATCACAGCACAACCTCAACAAATATAGGTACTGCTCGATCAAATTCAAACAACTCGCATACATAGTGTTATTTCACAGGTGAGCTGAATCAGATTGCATTACTGAATATAGCTTCTCTCACAGTAGTATTGCTTCCGTGATTGAAAGTATACCAGGCGTTGTGCTGGATGAGAAACTCTAGTCAGAAAATTATCTAATTTGTGAAAACCAGACAGGTCACTTGGACCTGTAGAATCAAACTCCAGTTACAGCTTCAATCGTATTGCCATCTTCTCCATTCACTGCAAAAGAAGTGTTTGTAAGATCTAAAAAGCAACAATCATTTAAGAAGTATCCTACGTCACATTACAATTTTAAAAAAACAAAAATAATTCAAGCTCCAAATTGTTTGGCAAAATAAGTTGTTTTTGTTTTTTTTTTAACATACTGCATATCAAACACACCATGAAAATGCAGACTAGGTCACACAGCACTTGTAATAAACACTTTTTCAGTTATGGAAATTGAGCAGCATGGCGGTTCAATGCGCTAGGGCCATGGGTTCGATTCCAACCATCTGTGTGGAGGTTGTATGTTCTTCCAGTGTCTACATGGGTTAACTCCAGTGTTCCTTCCACATTTCACAAACATAGCGAATTGGCTCCTCACAAAACTGACCCTAGTGTTTGCTGTAAGGAATTATAGATTGTAAGCTCCACAGGGACCGATATGGTTACATATTTTCTGTAAAACCCTTCATAATATATGTGCTATATATATATATATAATATGGAAATGCTCATATGAGACATTAAGTAATGATGTGTCCCACCCAAAAGTAACACAATAGAAGCATTTCTAAACACAACAAATGTCACATCCTCCCATTCTCGGTTACAGGATTTTTTCCGGGCTGCACCCAATTTGTAGAATTCCCTCCCTCGCACAGTAAGACTTTCCTCTAGTCTTCAAACCTTCAAGCGTTCACTGGAAACCCACCTCTTCAGACAAGGTTATGATATTCCTCAACCACCATCTTAATTACCCTATTACCACCCTCTACACAGCTATCGCAAGACAACAACCCTCTGACCAACATTGCCACACACAGCCCACTCAATACTTTTACCTCTGCATTCTAGCTGGTCCATTGTGCAATATGATGTAGCACATGCCCTTGTGTTTCTAACTCTCATTGTCCTATAGATTGTAAGCTTGTGAGCAGGGTTCTCTTACCTCTCCTGTCTGTATGTATTACCCAGTATTGTCTTATCAATGTTTGTTCCCAATTGTAAAGCGCTACGGAATTTGCTGGCGCTATATAAATAAATGTTGATGATGATGAATGCTTTGTCTCTGCAGCAGATTGCCATGTTTAGGTTTCTCTAACAGACACACTGTGACTGCAGCTTGGTAGATGTGCTGTACCATGCCCATGGCCGATTCATCCACAGCAGGGGAAGTGATGTCCCAGTAATTCAACTGGTTCTCAGCAGCAATGGAACGTCAGGTGAGCACTGAGCAATATTTTCGTTTTATTGTCGATACATGAAAATGTAAACTACAGTTCTTTAAATAATTTGGTATGATTCAGCCTAGCATCACCCCGGAGCGTCAAATATGTCTGGTGTTCCCAACAATAAAAAGCATCATCCAGACCTTTGTTACTGACATGTAGGGAAATGCTGAAGTGTGTGTTTCTAAAGCATAAGCGCTCTTATGTGACAAGAATTCAATGTTTCATTAAATATCATGTGCTAGTAAAGACGCTGCTTAATGCCATGCTACAATTACTAAGATACAGACATACAAGTGCTTCTGTGACTCCCTTATTAATAGCTCCATATATAATTATATGAAAACTAAATGCATCTTGGTACTGACAACTCTTCTATACTAATATTTTTACCGGGATAATCTTAATTAAGAGAAAAGTACCATGCAAATTAACGTTCCAATGAGCAGTTTGTAAATTTTGACATCAACACTTTTTAATTGGTTTTATGCTCTCTCCTGCCTTTTAATCTATATCTCTCCAGAGAACATTACCATTACCTTGGGACCTCCAAATGTATTCATATTTTTTTATCCCAAAGACAGGAACCTGTGCCATCCTTGGCTAACGGCATAAAACAATTTCCCAGATGGCACTAAAATCAGACCATTTCGATGTGAGCTGTTAAGTAGCTTCTCTGTGCCGTATCTTTCCCAAATGATCTACTGTCTTTTTATTTTCTCAGCACAAGGGATTTAAGTTTCTAGTCGCTTTTAATGGATGGAAATGTATGCAAAACATTGTAAGAATTATTGATGAAAATACAGTAGAGGCATAGATCATTCCTTGGAAAACAGGAATGAAGAGTAAGAAAATAACCATCATATTTTTAAGTGCTGGTCTCACATACCTTCTTGGTACAAAGTCATTTGAAAACAGTTCACGTTAGCAGAATTATATCCGTTGTATTATAGTAGCCATTATAGCGGAGACAACTGCCATATAAACATCTAGAGTGTGTAGGGCGTTAATAAATAATATTCAATAAAAAAAAAAAAAGCAGTTAAGATTAAATTTTGCTACGTATAGTACAATACAATTATTAAATGTTGCAAAGATGATTTTCAAGATTTGAGTATTTAGCAAGAGGAAAAAAAAAAAAATCTCCAAGTGACATTTTGTATTAGAGACTTCCAGTAAATTAAGTGTTCAGTGAACCGGTTGGATATTTGTATTACATAAAAAGACAAACACATACACACAAAAAGTTGTTGGCTGGACCAATTCTATGACAATATAAGCTAGTGAAAGTATGTACACTTTTATTATTGAATAGCATATATATGGAACATCTTTGTTTTCTAACTTTATATAGCATGTTGCCATTTCATTCTGAAATATACCAATACAGGTAATCATGATTTATTCCTCCACAAGTGGATGGAAGTAAAAGACCGTACAGATTAGTAGTTACATCTCAGAGGGCCAAGGTATTTTAAGGTTTATTCCTCTACATACACAAACATTGCAAACCAGGCTGGTCTAATACATTGTTACAATTTTCAGAGCAAACGAGACAGATTTAAAGTTAATTCGGAAACACAAAATACAAAAGAAAAAAACAAAAACCTGCAGAAGATGGATCAGTAATTTCTAAAACATAAACATGTACCTTGACTACAGAATGTGGAGATGGCTATTTTGTGTGGTGAACCAACAAGAGAATGCAGCATGTTGCTTGTTTATGGCACAGTAAATTCAGTAGGTCAATAATGGATCACACGGGGCCCTCCGAACCTTCACCTGCTGTCCCCAGCTACAATTAAAGAGTGATCTTTGTATGGCTTTATTCCTGCAAGAATCCGTCAGTGTTTAAATGACAGTCACCAACTTCCTTACCATTGGTTTGGTCTGGCCAACAGCAACATTGCCAAACAGATCCTAAGGGATTCCAACATGCACTTTTTGCTGTGATTTTAATTAAGTTAATCGGTCATTTGACAAGTTACTGAAAAAGGACTGTTCATTTACAATGTACAGATGCATTAAAAGGCCAAGTCCTCTAATTATAGTCCTCCCCTTCCGACTCACCACAAACCTGACATCACAGGGTTTGAAACGAGTAACGCACTTAAACGGTTTTCACGGGAGAAATGCCATTGGCAGGATGGTGGATTTGGCCCACTAAAGATGGCAGGAGCAGTAACACACACACAGATACAATAGGTGGTTTCTCTCTTTTACGGAACTGTTAAGCAAAGTCGGTAATTTTATGCACCTAACTTGATGTTGAATAAACGGCTGCTTTTATCAGTTATGAAACATAAAAGTCGACATTTGAAAAAAATGCATCATTTAGCCATTCAAAAAACAAAAAAGTTTTACCATTTGTTGAGAATTATACACTGAAATTAGGGTTTAAGGAAGCTCTGAAGGCCAGAAAGTAAAAGCAAACAAAATAGCAGTTTAATATATTAAGATTACAAAGACAATTTCAAGTGGATCGATGAGAGAGAGAATTCAAGGTGTGAATTAAATTCCTCGTTATGTGCTGGCAGACATCACTGAGAGATCTGGCTGCGCTCATTTCTGTGTACTACAGAACCTGGGGAGGGCTGTCATGACTGTTCAGGAGGCTCTCCACAGCACATTACAGGAATTTGAACCCAAAGTTTTGATTTACTATGTTAAATTGTTTAAAAAAAGAAAAACAGAAAAAAAAAAGAAAAGATGGATAGTAGGCCACTATTGTCTCTAAAATAAAAACAAACTAATCCATAAACAAAATAAGATATGTATATATATATATATATATATATATATATATATATATATATATATATATATATATATACACAAAACAAATGAACCCATGAAAAAGGTGCTATTACACCATAAGAGACCAGCTAATTATGGTGCACTATGGTTGTTTTGAATAGAACTAGATTTCTATTTCCATTCTATATGGTGGACCAATGTTTGCGCTCAAAGCAGATGAGAATATTCAATTTTGTGCAAAGAAAATAAAAATGTTCCAATGTAACTTTCTTTTTAACATTGTGTAAAATATACACTAGCTCTCGCCTCTCCATTTATAAATACTTGTCAATTTGGTACTTCTAGTCTTAGTCAAATTTCTTTGTTAAAATATTGGAAATACATATATATATTTGTTAAATAAAAGCAGGTGTTCTTTGAAGACTGTGCTTACCGACAATCTTAAGTGTAACAGTGTGCCTGCCTAACCCATCACATCTGTGCAGCGATTCTGTGTCTGTGGGCAGCAGTGCACACAAAGTGTTTATGTCTTCATGGAAACTTCCCATTAGTGTCACAGGGAGTTGCCGGCAGTCAGGTGCGTTGACAGCAGAGCAGTGTTACATGAATCATACTATTCTAATAATAGAACAACCTGCACTGATATGTTGCTACTCGGTTACTAGAAAAGCTTTCTTTTCTGTGCAGCGACTGATTAAAATAACTCCATTGGCATCATCCAGAGCACGAAACAAGTGATTCTGTGTGTATAAAAATAAAGAAACAGTGTCTTGGCAAAGCAGAACTTGCCCTTGTGGCACCGATTCACATGGACATCTACAAAAGTGCTTGGAATTATGCCACTCTCAAACGGACACAGCTAGGCCATAACTGGTAAACGAACAATGTACATTAATCATTAGATGGGCCTTTTTATTCAATTTCTAAGGTGCAAGCCCTTTATATCCTTTGATTGTATAGCCATCTTCTTAGGCTGGTCAAATAGCAGCAAAACCGCAGTTCCTTTTCTATTACTCATACGCGCAAACGTCCTGTGTTCGCCGCATAAGGGCTCTGGTGCGTCACTGAATGGCAACAGCTCGGAGTACATAAGGATCCACAGTACATGTTTAGGGTTACTGCAGGCACATTAAATGTCTTCATCAGGATCTGCCACCTCAGCTACTTCAATCTCCGGCAAGACATCCCCGTGTAGGGACTCATTCCAGCAGTTCCCATGGCTGTCTCTATAGGAGCTGGAAACCAGGAACAATAGAACATGTCACGGGTTAGATACAGAATGGTTTGTTTACTCTGTTCACCAACCAACCAAAGCTTTAGTGCAGCAGTTACCAAAAGTCTTTAACCCCTTAACTCGGCGGTTCCCAAACTGTGCGCCGGGGCTCCCAGGGGTGCCGCGGGCCTGCCATAAAAAAACCAAAAACACAAACTTACCAATCCGTCGGGCGCCAGGACCCAGCAGCCTCCTCTCTCCCGCAGCTGTCACTGAATATCGACGTCAGTAACAAGCTGCTGTGGGAGAGAGGAGGCTGCTGGGTCCCGGCGCCCGACGGATTGGTAAGTTTGTGTTTTTTTTTTTTTATGGCTGGTGCGGGGCAGAGGAGGGGGACAGCGGGGCAGAGGAGGGGGACAGCGGGGCAGAGGAGGGGGACACAGCGTGAGAGGGCAGAGGAGGGGGGACAGCGTGACAGAGGGGAGAGGGGGCAGTGTGAGAGAGGGCAGTGTGTCTGGATGCAGAGGGGGCATTTTTGCATACAACTAAATAAGTATTTCTGTCCTGACCTAAATACTTATTACAATTTTTTGACCAAACTACTTCTAAAATAGGACTGCTCAATAATTATTTTGGAGGAGTGCCTTGAAAAAATTTGGAGACTCTAAGGGTGCCGCGAACTGCAAAAGTTTGGGAACCACTGCCTTAACTGATCAGCAGGTTCCCCACCTCTTGAGCAAACACCCCATGTTTATCTTTACCATAGTACACCATGCACATCCTCAATGGTACCCCAGACTGCTGATAATGTGTATATGTAAAACATGTACATATGTTGTGTACTTTACTTTATTTCCTCCTTAGTTGGGCAGACACTACTGTAATGAATCCGTTTTAACATGTAAAAATATACGCTTAAAATGTTTCAGGAACGTAAAAAAACCCCCGAAACCTAAAGATATTTGATGTAAGACTGATCAATGCACACCTTGTCTCCTGTCCAAGTATGCTGAAGATTAATGTGCAGAAGATATTAGCTAGATAACACAACATTTCAAACTTAGCATTCAACAGGTTGTATGTTAACTAGAGCCAATAGTAACTGGTAGGTCTTCAGTGCTGCAATACCAGCAACTGTTTCCATCTCCCAGCATGAAGCCCCAAAATAATCCAATCAAAATAGACAAGATCAGTATTGGACATGCTGGTAACGGCACTCAGAGGATGGTCACATTTGGCTTGTGTGCGATTCTGGTCAGACAGAGACAACTGGCCAGTGATGCCGGACAAAATCTGGGCGCTCAGCTTGAGCGTAGAACAGAAGGATTTCACCTAATTGGGTAAAATAAATACCATGGTACAAAACCATGTTTTTGAACATAATAATGGAATCCAAGCATGCATAAAGTACACATACTTGTACACTGTAACACTAACCAATCAAATTTCAGGGTACCTCCCAAATCATACTATCAGGTTAGCTGATTGCTATCAAATTGACCCGTGTGTGTGTGTGTGTGTGTGTGTGTGTGTGTGTGTGTGTGTGTGTGTGTGTTAGGAAATTTAGACTGTAAGCACCAATGGGGGCAGATATAGATGTGAGTGACAATTATTCTCTGTACAGCGCTGCATAATTGTTGGCGCTATATAAATTAAATGATTATAACGAAAACCCAGTAAACCCACAATACAATGCCGACTTTTAAAAACACATTCTGTTATCAGAAATGAAGATTATATCAGAGACAAGTATGTGACTGCGGAGGAAGATATTTCTCTACACACAGACTTCCTGGTAATAAAGCCATTGAAGGACACTGTAGTCAGCCTCATCCCATCATGAAACGGCTGACGGTCGAATAGTTAAAACTCCGCTACACAGCAAATGTAATGTGAAGCATCTCACAAGCGGTCAATGTGAAGTATGGGAAAATTCACACACATTTTTATAATCTGTGATGGTTATAAATAGCTTCTTTATATATGGCAACTTGTGTTCTATGTACATACGTGGTTAAAGCCATTTAGCCACGTATGCATGGTTAATTTTACAAGTGTTTCAAGTGTTTTTAGTACCTTTAACCTATTACAACTTGAATACTATGGTAAATACTTCTAGAAAGCAACATTGAAAAATAGTTTAGCAGCAGTTGCAAATATTATTACATATATAAATAAATACTATTACACATCAATCCATCTTACCCATTGACCGCAGTGGTGCCCTGATCTGCTTCTATGGCGGAGGACTCCACCTCCCCGCTGCACTCGCTTTCTTCCACGGAAGGTCTGCGCACCTGGCCCTCCCTTCTGCTTACTTCCCTGAAATACAGGTTTTGCTTTTCTTTCATTGTTTGCAAATAAACTGTATGAGTAACCACACAAAGTAATAGTCAACTATGGCACCAGTAACTGATGCTATTAATAAAGTAGATTTAAGGTGACAATTCTAACAAGTTCCATTTTGCGAACTTAAATAGTTTTTAATCAAGAATAAAGACAATGTATACAACAGGTTATGTAGTTTTACTACACTGGGTACAGAAACATACAGGTATGTTACTGATTTAATTTGAAGTTAATCTTTGTTTTTGTTTTGTTTTTTTTAAAGGGAGTAAATGTGAAAACTGCATCCAGACTAGAGCCAACCACTATCCTATATGTAGCTGTCTGTCAGACACACCTTCTAGTAGAACGTATCTAGGACTACCCTTTTCTGTAGGTTCTCCATCTTCAGGCAGCCAGCCATGAGTCCTCTCTACGTATACCCACTCCCCACAGGCATGTCCCAAATCTGATCTCACTGGGTTTGAACAAAGTAACAAAAAAAAGAAATATTCGTGCTA
Organism: Mixophyes fleayi; assembly: GCF_038048845.1. Classification (NCBI taxonomy): domain Eukaryota; kingdom Metazoa; phylum Chordata; class Amphibia; order Anura; family Limnodynastidae; genus Mixophyes; species Mixophyes fleayi. Next base: position 239,950,471 of record NC_134406.1, read on the forward strand.
CACAGTTCAAACAGAAGACAATGGCAAATCGACAGCACTATTCATGTGCGACAGGTTAACTGCGCATAACGGCATATCCCCCTTCATTCAAGCTATACTAAATCCGCTCAATTTACAGTCACCTTTAGGTTTCTATAAAAAATCAGTTAAACTGATTATTCTAGGCAAATAACCTTAAAAGGGAGCTAACATTTTGACACATGACCACTGACCAAATTATTAGAGGATTTTCAATGTATTACAACTAACTTTTCTACTGGCTTCAAGTGTAAAAACAAGCACACAATATTATATAAAAACAATTTATCTACTGTAGATGTCAGAGGACAACACACAAGTTAGAAAAGAATAGACTGGGATCTAATACTCTGCATTCACAGCAGATCAGGCAGTTTACTGTCATGTTTCTTCTTTACATGGTTCAAACACTGCTGTACTCTGCAAAACTGCACATTGTTGTATCGGTCCATCTGTATTTAGCACAAATATCCTTTTTGTACAATTGATGTAAAATTCAATATCTGACATTCCCATGGTGCAATATGCAACATGAGAAAGGTATAACCCTGCTGAGGCCTCTAGGGGGCAGTGACACAATCAGTCCAACAACAGCTTACACAATTTTAAAGGCCAATTTCACTTTCCCTAGGAGTCTATTTTGCAAATATATAACCCCTAACCAATCTTCAAACATTTGTTCTCTGTGTATATAGCACCTACCTGTCCTGAAATCCCTGCCATCTTCAGCAGTCTACGCCTAGTCCCCTTATTGTGCAGACTTCATAAAATTTATAGAGAATAGTGCGAAAATCTATTAGTGCAACTCTGTTCAAACTCAGTAATGTCAGCTCACAAGGACTTGCATATTTTAGTTTGGGGAACCAGCCGTAGCAATACTAGAAGGCATACATAGCTTATGAAGTTTGGATAGATAATGTAACCCCTAACCTTTCACTAGGAACCAGTATGTCAGGAGTTCTATCGATAGTCAAACAGGGCTTCTGTGAGGTCATTGATTCATAGGCTGCATACTAGTTGAGTCCACACAAAACGATGGCATCTATTTTTTAAGGAACCAGTCCAATTTAAATAAATGCCTACATTTCAATGAATTAAAAAACAAAAACAAAATAATAAAAAAAACAAATATCAAAATACATTGATGGGTATAAAACTTTGCACAATAGGACAAATATAATTTACTATTTATTACCGAGAAATAAGGTAGAAAATACTCACTGAATCTGTCCTTCAAGCGTCTGGATGTGCAATTCCTTCTCATTTAACAACTTCTTCAGGGTTTCAAGCTCCTTCTGCTTCTCTGCAAGATCCCTTTGAAGTCTGTAATTTGTTTCTTCTAAAGTCTCACAGAAAGCCTGGACACACAGATAAATATATGGTCAAACTTGCAGCCAGACTTCAGAAACACAATCCAAAACAAAAAACATTTAATGTGTACCAAGAATCATTCTTATATACTCACTCTGCTCTCTTCCAGACTATCAAAGGGGCCAGGCGGATCATCCAAACAAAGAAACAGTCTCACCGAGGCACTGAAATCAAGATATGCTCTTAATACATACACTGCCTGCATTTGTTTCAAATTCAAATTGTAACTCAAATATTTGTATATAAAAACATATTCGGCATGTGTCCCAGAATCTAATGTAGCAGAGAAGGGAAAGTCATATTTAATCAGTACTCTTCTAATGTAAAGAAAAAACAAACAAGGTAGTATAAGTCAATGGAGTAAGTTATCTTTACATTCTTACATTCTTATATGGACCAGAGACACTTTGCCTGGTCCAAGTTTACATAAACATGACATTTCCAGGGCTTTTAAAATAGGGTAAGATCTGATTTGCATCTTTATAATGTAGGGAAATGCCAGTGCACATGTGGTCTAAACAGGGGAGTCATTTCCGATTGCTTTTATTATTAGCTTTTGGGCATGGCACTCCAAATTACAGAAAAAAAACCCTAAACAAACTTTGTAACAAGACACTTTAATCTAGCTCGTTAAAGTTATGATCCGGCTGATGCCCACCTGTTTCAACAGCTGGGGAGGCATAACCAATCGGCAATTCCTCTGCAGCTAGAACTGTATAAATCCCAGGCTACTTTACTAAAAATAACCCAAAATGTGAACATTTGAAGCAATAAATTACAGGAGGAAGTGTTATTGCAGCTCCTTGTGTCTGGAATACACTGCAGGTGACTGGCATAGTCAGACATTATAGTTGTCAGACTCTACAGGACATGTGACCACAAGAATACCGTACAGTAAGTGCATTGTTCAGGGAGGAGAGACTCATGCAATTCCCACAGACTGCTGCATTTCATACAGTGCTAAACAGTCCATCTGCCAAACTCGTGTGGCATTCTCCCTTGTTAGTGACGAGAGAGACCCTAGCCCACGTAGTCACAACAGCCTGGAAAGGAGAATGACCAATTATTCTTGAATCCCCTTACTTAAAGACCTATTATCCTACTAGGGCCACTGTGTTACATTGTTCTCCGTGCAGACATTTCCAAATGACCCCTCTCACCCTCTGGTGACAGCAGACATGATTCCAAACAAGAACATTTGTTGTACCAGCAGAGCTAGAACACATGTAGACAGCTGGGGGGAAAACAGACATAGATGGTAAAAGCACCATTATATCACAGGTTTAATGTTAAATTGTTTTCGTAAAAGTACAGCTACAAAACTTTATTCTAGAGGAAGAATTACTTTCTCAACCATTTTTCAAATTGCCCCTAAATAGGTGAATAGCAATTACTAGGTACTTGTTTTAAGTAAACGTGAAGAATGCTTTAATTATAAATGAACATGGATATTGTTTTTGCAAATATTCGTAAACTAAACAAAAAAAGAAAGCAAAACAATTGTACATGACTTAAAGCAAACAACCATATGAAGTAACTCTGGTAATAAAATGGTTAAACTACTGCAAACCTTCCTCGATTTGTAAAACCTATGCACATATAGCCTCTTTAACCGGTTTGTAAAAAGGTCTGCTTCACACAAAGTGGTTTTAGTACAGTTCATCCCTTAATTATCCCAGGATTTTAAATACCTCACTAGCCACAACGGTGAGATGTATAGAGGCTTGGCTTCATTGCGCAGATTGTATTACACTATTATGTATCCCACGTACAATGATTATTTTGAGTTGCATTAAAAACTTGTTTAACAACTTTGAATGTTTAGCTTGAAAGCAAAAGCTCAAAGTTATACGTAGGTCAGAGAGGATAAATTAATATTGGGAAATGGAGGCAATGGGTAAAACAAATGAAAACAACTAGTTCTACAAAAGGACACGGTTACAACATAGCATCTGTGTTAAAGTATGGAACATGATGGAAGAGACTACTGGCAGCTGAAGAAGAAAAGGGGACCTGTGCATTGTTAGTATAGGGTTAAGGCATAAAGGCTCTGGACAAAAGTAACCCTAGTCTGTGTGTGTTTGATAGGGAATTAAGACTAAGGGCTAGATTTACTAAGCTGCGGGTTTGAGTGGGGATGTTGCCTATAGCAACCAATCAGATTCTAGCTTTCATTTATTTAGTACTTTCTACTAAATGACAGCTAGAATCTGATTGGTTGCTATAAGCAACATTCCCACTTTTTCAAACACGCAGCTTAGTAAATCTAGCCCTAAGCATCAATGGGGCATGGACTGATGTCAATGGCAAAAATATTCTCTGTACAGCATTGTGGAATTGGTGCTGCTATATAAATAAATGGTGATGTGTGCACAGACTTCGAGTTAGGAAAGGGCGAGTCCTAGCCCAACTCTAAATTTCAGTGTAAAAAGAAAAGCAGTCTAATGTTTGTGTGCTATATGCAGAAAAAAATACAATTAATACATTTGTTCCCCTTGCATTGCAACATGGAGCAAATTTACATTTTTCTTATGTTGCTATGTTAATTGAATACTAAACACCAATGACCTGTTCCATGAATGTTCCTCAGTGGTCTACAGCATTGATACTTTGCTTTTAACTCTTTGAAAAGTGTTTTAATTAACAAAAAAGTTGAAAGGCTCTCTTTAAAAAAAAAAAAGAAAAAAAGAAAGAAAAAAAAGACAAAATAAAAAACAATTAAAAGATATACAAAAACATGCAACAAAGGATATCTTGTTTTTTTTAAATCCATGGCCCCTTCCTTCAGACATCACTGGCTGGCTTTCCTTGGATCCAGGCGTGCCTGCAGTATTTTGGTTGACAAGATCAAGCAGCCTTCTCATCAGTGTACAATAGCCATTTAGACTACTAAATGATCTTCTATGTGCATGATCATAGCTGACAGCATCTGTATCACACATACCTATTGCTAGCAGATAATATGGATGGGCTAGAGTACCCAGTATGTGTATATTACATAGTGCCTCACCTAACTAATGTATGGCTGGGATTCTTTGAACATTCATTTTATAGTAACTGAAATCCAGTAATGCTGGAAATCAGTCTCAATGATTCTCCTTTTATAAGAATCAATGACTAGATTTGATAAAATTTAAAATAGGTATCACAAAAAAACATCAAACAAAAAAACCAGCGATAAGCATCATCGGTCTGTGACCATAATTTGGATAAAGTAAATGCAAATAATAAAAATGGTTATTATGCATAGCATCTATCCTCAGGTGAGCGATGTCTGCTGGAGAAACTGAAACTTCCTGCATGTATGGTGGAGCTGTCCCTTCTGGTCCGCTGTCATTTCATTCACCTCTGCTGGTCTTGGTGTCTCCATTCATTCTGATCCCAAGCCTGTTCTTCCTTTACCTGTCCCTGATCTTCCATCTCACATCCATAGATTATTCAGACACATTAGGAGTGCCTGAACTGTCTTCATTACTAGACAGGTCTATACAACTCACTGCCACTCTACCCTCTTACTGCTCTTTACAACTGGCGTGGTCTTTCCCTCTCCCTTTTCTCCAATCTTCTACCTATCCATCCCCCCTCCCCCATCTTTCTCTCTCGACTCCCCTTTCTTTCCCCAATACATAATAAAATATGCATTGTTACTGGTTGTCTCTGGAACACTGCTATCATTTTACATATGTGCATTCCTAGGGCATAACCATTGTGATCTCTGTATGTAGTTTTCGCTGCATTACTTGCCCTTTGTCAGATTGCTTATCACCATTTATGGACTCTTTGTACCTTACTGTTGTTCCTTTTGTGATGTTGCCAATAAACAGTATTTCAAAAAATAAATAAACCGTTGTCATACCAGTTTGCAATGTCCTTGTGAGCAACTAAGTTCTGTAGGAACGCCTGCAGTCCCAACTGCCTTTCCTCTAAGAAGTCATACTCATAATTGTCCTTAAACCAGCGTTTAGGTGGAAGAGCAAGACGGAAACCAGGAAACATTTCCTTCAGCTAGCAGGGATTTAAAATAAAAAATACAACTTTAGAAGAGGGCATTTTAACAGAACAAAAGCGTAGATCAACAACAATGAGGGATGGGGTTTAAGATTTAAAACTGGACATCTAGCAAACCCTCCTTGCACATGCAAGGGCTTGTCTGACGTTGATTTTATATATTACACCAACCTCCAGATCTGGATTGACTTAAGCAATGTCCCATTACACAGGACTATTAGAAGAATCTGGCCACCACGGCAACCAAGAAATAAAGACTGGTGTCTAGAAACATTTGCCCCCTGCATCTTTCTAAACTTTCCACTGGCTCTGTACTCTGTAAGAGCACCTCATGTATCTGCTGTTATTGCCAAGACAATACTGCAAGGTACTCTAGTTTGCTTCTACATAACCTGCTGAAACATTAGCAGCAACAGAGGTACTTAAAGTGTCAGTCTGAGCTGGTATTTCAAGCCCTTACCTTATATAGGAGAGAGTGTGAACCAATGTGACACCTATTTACATAAAATCAGAGATATTACTAATTAAATCCAAAATATTCCCACAAAGTGCTATATCGCTCTACCAACAATAGGACAGAAGACTGACAGATGGAGCATGTTTGTCTAAACTGAATGGCACATTAAAACATCAATCACATGGCATGTTGATTAGGTCGCTCACACCTAATCCACTTATATTACACTAAAATACAGGGACAAGGATCTTGTGGTACAATCCTGCCTCACTTCAGGGTTACCCGAAGAGAAAGAAATATGTTCCAACTGAACTAACATTACGATGTTCCAATCCTCTTAATGAATACATTACATAATACACAGCTGAATAAAGCCAAATTCATCAATAAGCAGAGCTGTCACATCTTACCTTGTCATTAAGCCTTGAGAAATCTGTGTACCTCCTGAACACAACCCAGCTCTCTTCTGGGCTTCTTCTAACAAGAATTTTGTAAACCTGTCGATATTAAACCAGAATGGTTTGAGAAAGCTTAGAGTACAGCACATTATACAGTATTTATTGATTGAGAGAAGTAGTGTGATGTAAACACTGAGAGAATGTGAAGGGTGGGGGTACTGACTGTGGCACGTTCAATATAACTTTTTGCTTTTCTCCCGAAAATAAAAAGGTACCAATGCCTTAATAATTTAATAAAAGATTCCAATGTATGAAGCAGAGGAGTATATTACAGTGTTCAATTTTTCCTTGACTTTCCACGGCAGCTCTGCTTAATGAAACATCAAATTAAATAATTATTATCCCTAGACAGTAAAGACATTTTGCATGGCAAACATACTAGACTACCTCCTCCTCTGTCTACTGACTGCTCCCCAGCACCACATATAAATAGAGAACACCTAACGAGAAGAAGAATAATAATGTGTAAAGTTACAAGTAGGCTGCCATGGAGGAACTCAAGGAAATGCAACTAACATGCAAGCGTTGTTGCATATCCATTTCATGCTTCCATACAGATATTAGAGAGTTTGTACCCAAACAGTTACAGTCACTCCATCTGTTTGGGTACAGCTTGGGATGCTTTATCAAATCTGGCTTCTTCTGAAGCTGCTACTGGAAGACTATAGTGTTTACCAAAAGTATGCAAGGAATTCCATCCTGCTGCTTTATATAGTTCCTTAGTTATAGGCTTTGGCTTGTCTGTCTATGAAATAGGCCTAAGTAGAGGGTGGGTTTTTTAGAATACCTGGGGGCTGTTTCCCTTTAACCTTATATATTTTAACAACACAACCCCTAAGCCATCCAGATAGGGTGCCCTTTCAAGTTACTTATAGTAAAAATCAAACAAAAAGGTAGTGCCTCGATCCTCAGTACTGCCATGCAAGTTGGAGACAAGACATCTTTGTTGGACTAGTTCTTGGGACTGTTGACCTTATTTTTGCTATGCTCTGTTGAGTCAATGAAACTGACCCTGTTTATAAGTCTATAATTACCCCAGGAACTGACGTATTATTCTTACAATTGATTATCAATCCATGGTTTTATCATCTAGGTGTACCTTGCCTCTGATGCGACCACTACCAAAACCTTGGTAAGAGTGCGGGAAGTTGTGTATTGTTCAAAGCCTTGGACAGGAGGTGCTGGTCAAAGTCACCAAGTTCTATACATTATGCATCTAAAGACTCTCACAACTTGATAGCACTTTACTGACAACTTGAAAAATGCTAAACGAATATCTGAGTGCATCACTATTATATGGAATGAGGGAGGTCGAAATGTATCTCTCTCCACACCTGGGAGTATGCACACCCTAGTAAACAGGAACAAATCAATACAACATGCCTGTTTAAAACAAAGAATGCTTGTGTCAATGGGAAAGTCTACTTCTGCAAACTATTTCAGTCAATATCCCCAGCCTAACAGCAATAGTTGGCCCTTTTCCTGGAAACAACACAGCCAGGTAATTTTTTTTACTAATCACGTAAGCCCTAACAAAATGATAGGCAGCTTCTGTACACTGCTGTCACAAGGAAGTTGACTACAATACATTCACAAGTTTAAATATAATGCAATTTAAACCAGACATTACATAGACACTCACTCCACATTATGGGGAGGAAAAAACCCTTTCAAACCTAAGCTCGGAGAAGTCAAATACCTGTAAACACCTGGCCTGCATAAACAGGTAAATGTACACTCTGCTAACCAGTTGTTAGGCACAGGATCAGCTATATACATATGGCTCACCTTCAATGACCAATAAACAACAACTCAGCTAAAGTGTAAGCCTGCTAACACACAAGTGTCTCTGTAGTAGCAACAAGTGATCAGTCATGTGACATGTATATGCACAATCTTCCTTAAAGTCCATGTTAATCCATTTTCTGTAAATTTTTTCACTGCATAAATAAAATCCATAGTAGTCACAACAACCTATTTTAGAACAGCCAGATAAACAAAAGTTTATATATTTGCCACACAAAATCATCAACTTATAGAAAATTCTTCATGCTCTTGTGTTCTAATGGAAAATGTGATGAGGGACCTGAAATGTTCCCATATATCATGATAAACAAAAAACTAAAATGCATTTTAGTGTTTAATTTTAAGTTAACTAGGCCCACTGGGGGTTTTCTGTGCAGTGTTTATGGCTCATAAAGCAATCAGTTACTTGTTGAATCCTTTCACATCACCAATATGGAAATATATACCTTTCCTGCCCAAGTCCAGAGCAGAGTTCTCTGACCACAGGGCAGCTGTCTGGCTGGTTGAAATGGGACTTAGGGACAATTTTATTATTAGGACAAATGCATAAGAGATAACAAGTCATCAACCCCCGTCCCCCCCCCTTACCCAACAGAAAAGTTGGCATCATTGTCTATGGCATGCCAATTCTTCTGAATCCAGTCATTTTTCCTATTCCAGTCTATGGATGATAACGTACTTGAACCATAATTAGTCCAATAATTAGTGCTCCATCTTTACATTGACACGTACACAACCATCTACTATTTGCCACCCTCAACATATGATGAAACGTCAACAAATCTAATGTGAAATGTTTCATATATATTTTCAGGATTGTGGTATTCCATCAAATACTGCAGCATTTATAAAAGATACTTTGAGCAACAAAACTAAAGGCCACAAACACTAAAAATAATAACTCACCGTAAACTTAGCCCGTTCTTCCATTACTTCATATCCTAAGATGGTTGGGGTTGAAGGTCTTTCCTCCAGTTCTGCTGAATTAGGAACATGTCCATGTGCTCCGGAATGTGTACTGTACTCTACAGAGGAGTCAAACTTAGTCCTGACGAGAGGGCTACTACATACAGAAGACGCACAGCTCACTTGATCAGGTGCGCTCAGCTTCTTGCGGCTCCTGGGGTTGGCGTCGTCGTGTGGATCTTTTGAGGAGTTTGAACTTGTTGAGCTGCTTCCAAGGGATGAGCTCCTTTGGATTCTAGCGGTCACGCTGGCTGCAGAGCAACTTCCTATCGGCACAGGCACATAAGGGGTTGCCATCTTTTCTGCACTTTTCAGCTGGGTAGTTGTGCCAAAAAACTCCACCCATCTAACAATGCATTCTGTCTCCTTTGAAATGCAGCATCTGAAGAAATAAAATATTAGATATAGCAGATAAAGTGAAATACAGGACTAATGTAGCAGATGTGGGAATTACACAAACTTAGTTTTGTTCCTTAGCTTTTCCTCCTCAGAATTACAGAACATGCAGCAGTGGCAGCAACATATGTTTTAGAGGAACTATACTGAAAAAAAACTGGTTATAAACACACCAAGTAAAAGGCATCTATTCATAAATGGAAATGTAGTAAAAGGGAGTCTTTAATAGTTGTGCAAACCCAGCCTCACCTGACTGGCAACAGTAATTATGAATTCTCAAAGTGGGCAGTGCCATTACCAATACAGTGCTTAACCCTTATAGTTCCACCATAGAACACAGACCATTCTGATATAGCAAGAACGTAATTAATATGTTTCAATGCAATTTTGTGCAAAGAATACAACTGATGGTAAGCAAGGATGAGCTGTTTATTTTTATAATAATGGGTAAACTTATCCCTGTCCATATTTTTAAAAGTCTGATCTGTCCATTTGTTGTATTCCTTGACTGAAGTCAGAGACCAAGGCTGGGCACACACTGCAGGTTTGTCACCTGATTACCGTGCCAATCACAGATAAGCGACTGTTCGGTCCAATATCGCATTAGAGTGTATGCTCCAACTATCATGTTTTATCGTTGTAAAGCACATTGATTTTATAAATGGACTAAAAATCTCTAAATGATGGAACGATGTCAGGCAAATTTTGCAATGTGTACTCACTCATGACCAGCAGTGTACAGATCTCCATAGAGTTTACAGAGTCACCATCTTTTCAGCCGATGGTTACGACACATGAGCGCAGATCTGAAGGTAAATCTTTTAAAACGTGTATAGTGTGAACACATGAATCGGCATGCTGATCAGGATTTTCAGTCATTGGTAAAATCTAACAATATTGCATTGGGAGGAATATTCTGTAGTGTGTACCCAGCCTTAGGATGTTGGAAAGATTGTTAAAGAAATATTGTAACACATTAAGCAGTGTGCAACAAATTTGTGTAGACACACATGCACACCAACTCCTTTTGGCAAGTTCCAAAGTTTTCTGACATGACATAATGGATACAGTTTACCTTCCCATAAAATATTATTTTTTTCAGAATTAGTTCCACTTCATGGTGTATCTGCCTTTCTTGCTGTGTTCCTGTTCTTTTTCAATTTACAAACAAAAGGGAGCACTTATAAAGAGAGAACTTTAGAAGGAAAGAATGACAACTGCAAATATTTGTCAGGCAAATACAAATATACAGAAGATCTGATACAAAGCTGCATACCAAGGGCTATGATTGATATGTGTTTGCACCAGGATTGTGGCTGTGCCATTATTTCTTTTTACACATATATTAAAACAGAAACTTGCAATTTAAGCAACAAAAATAGTGATACTATTTGACAGCTCGTGTACTAATATATTAATGGTAAATATAGGAAACAATGTAATAGAGGTTCATTCATAGTTACCTCCAAGAAGAGGATCTGGCAATAAAATAAATAAATATATATATATATATATATATATATATATATATATATATATATATATATATATATATATATATATATATATACACATATACACACACACACACTTTCATAGATGCACCCATGAAATATTAATAGAAGCATCAAAGAAAGCTAACCACAAAAAGTATTTTTTCCCTTTCTTAAAGGCCAATACATATGCTTTGATGTTGATCATGCAGAAATAATGTGCGCAAATGGATCCAAACACATGCAGATTCTAACAAGAGTGTTCTTCCAAGTCCACTGCTTGTAATGTTCAGTAAGATACAATAAAGTTCTATAGGAAGGCTCATTAGTACACAATACTGTATGCTACAGGTGAGCTTTGAGATTACTGGATGCGCTTCTAACGTTCTGATAAAAAAGGACAACATAAAGGTTCTGTGTACATTTTTAAAAATTGCAGATTTTCACTCCCTTTGTATATGAGAACTAAGGTGCAGGCCTTACCTGGTTCCTTTGCTTTCCTTACAAATACATGGAGCAATGTGAAGAACATTTATTAAAAAAAGTGGTTCCTATGAAGGTAGGGAATCACTGTAACCAATAGCAAGGAGGCATTTGCTTTAATTGCCGAATCTACATTAGAAAAATAAAAGTTATAGCCTGATCTGTTGCTATGGGTTACAGCACTTTTTCAAATGTTAAATACTGTAGTGCTATTACATTCACTCAGGTTAGATTGTATTTTTATTTACTGCTGTTGAAAATTAGAATATAGTAACCAAAATACTTTTTTTTAGTAGGTCACACAACCTGAAGAGCAGCCAGCCATCTGTGTCAATAAGCACTTCTACATTCTTGCAAACAGTATTATATTTCCTTATTTAATCCCTCTTTACATAGCGAGTTTTATGACATTCCACTTGTAGATGTTTCGGCAATTGTCGACATGTGTTGTGTGTTAGTATACCACTAACTGCATAAAATTTAGATTAACACACTGCTGTGAAGTAAAGCATAGCAGGATCACATATAACTAAGGCTCATTTACCACCATTGCATTAAGATGGAAAATGTTAACGAAACTATAGCAACCAATCAGCAAAGTCCAAAGTGTTAACGTTAGTGAAAAAAGTAGTTGGTTACTTATAAGGTACAGCTCAAAATGACAGATAAAGTATTTTAGTTTGTATATATGGTTATTTAGCCATTTGAATAGTTTTAAAATCAATAGAGAAGCAAAATACTATTTGTTTAGCCCCTTAATGCAAAAAATGCTGACACTAATCTAATGGTAGCTGATAATAATAATAATAATAATAACTCTAATGATATAAATACTACTGTAATTCACATTGAATAATTTACTAAAGCAAATAGGGGAGATATATTTGAGACTATGATGTCTCCTAAAGATCCTTACCGGTAAAGAAAAGTAAACATAAAACAAAACCACACAAGATAAAACATTGCCTGCTAGTGAACCAAGAACCCCATAAAACCACATTTTGCACATTTTACATCCTTGAATTTCAGAGAAAGACAACTAGGGCCTGAGTCATTAAGGAGAGCAAAGCATAAAAAAGGAGTAACATTTGCACTTGGGCAAAACCATGTTGCATTGGAGGGGAAGGTAAATTTAAAATGTTGGGACAGATTTATAGTTGGGGTAGGACATGTCCTAGATCAACTTTAAATTTCAGTGTAATAATAAAGCTAACAAGTATTTGTGTGCTACATGAAAAAACAGCCAGTATTTAACTTATGTGCAAAATAATAAACTAATTTGCACCCCTTAAGTTGTAACATGGTTTGTCATAGAGAACATTTACTCCTTTTTTGCCTTAGTGACTCAGGCCCCTAGAGTCCACAGGAATGACCTGGCAATATTATTCTGTACTGCAATTGTTAATCTGGTATTCCCTAAATCATAAAACAAAACATTATCTATTATGTCATGTTACAAATAGAAACCATATATGCCGGGTGGGTGGGTGAGGGAGAAACAATATGAAGTTCTGCTGGAGTAGAAACAGAAAGTTAATTTGATACACAACACGTGTAAACAAAAAAGTAAAAGATAAACATCACTGTGGCCATGCGACAGCTTATCCTGTGTCATGATATCACATTATTCTGTTTATAAACACTAAGCATATAATGTGCTGTAAGCACTGTGAGCTCCCCATGAACTGGACCCATAGCCAGGCAGCAGTGTGTACACTGCAGGGACCACCATGCCACTTCCCATCACTGTATGCACAGTGAGCTCCCTATGAACTGGACCCATAGTCAGGCAGCAGTGTGTTAGGGAATTAGACTGTAAGCCCCAATGGAGCAGGGACTGATGCGATTTCTCTGTACAGCGCTGCGGAATTAGTGGCGCTATATAAATAAATGGTAATAATAATAATAATAATAATAATAATACACTGCAGGGACCACCATGCCACTTACCAGCACTGTATGCACAGTGAGCTCCCCATGAACTGGACCCATAGTCAGGCAGCAGTGTGTACACTGCAGGGACCACCATGCCACTTACCAGCACAGTATGCACTGTGAGCTCCCCATGAACTGGACCCATAGTCAGGCAGCACTGTGTACACTGCAGGGACCACCATGCCACTTGCCAGCACTGTATGCACAGTGAGCTCCCCATGAACTGGACCCATAGTCAGGCAGCACTGTGTACACTGCAGGGACCACCATGCCACTTACATAGCCAGGCAGCAGTGTGTACACTGCAGGAACCACCATGCCACTTACCAGCTCTGTATTGTGCTACACACCTGACATCACGGCTTGGAGCTAGTTAACCCTTCCCCCGCCAGGCGCCGCACAGCACGTGACATGACACACCGCGCACCGTGTATCAGCCAGCAGAGGAGCACAGTGTGTACCGGAAGCTGTGAGCAATCATCTGGCAGCCGTACACTCTGGGCACTACTTCCGTACTCCACCCTCGTCCCGCCCACCACACTCTCACAGCCAATAGCCCGTGTGCAATGCCAAGAGCCAATAGCAGCGCGGCTCTCTGACGTTATTACTGCGGTGACAGGAGATAAGCCATTGGCTGAGAGAAGGGTCGTGGTGTTTACTAGTTGTGTGAGGTTATAGCGGGGTTATAGATAAGGTGCGGGCTCTGGGTTGCTGGTTGTCATGGCAGCCTTAGGGCGTAAATTAGTCTGGTTAAGTATCTTTATGTGTTTATGTCTACACAGCCTGAAGCAAAACATTGCTATGTACCGCATTCACCGGTGTGTACACAGCGCTTTTGGAATGCTAATCCTACTCTCCTCCCAACACCATTTGCAGCACTTGTTCCCTGCATAATCATCATCATCACCATTTATTTATATAGCGCCACTGATTCCGCAGCGCTGTACAGAGAACTCACATCAGTCCCTGCCCCATTGGAGCTTACAGTCTAAGGGGCACATTTATCATTTATCGGGCAAAATGAGAAATACTTATCAATCCTTATTGCATGGATAAGGATTGATGTATTTCTCATATTTATGAAAAATGGAACACAGAAACAGCAGTTCCGAAAAACAGCTGTTTCTGTGATAAAAAAAAACAACCATACTCACCACTGCCTCTTCGGTCGCGCTGTCTCCGGATCTCCTCTTCATTGTACTTTCAGTTCTTCATGCAACTGCGCATGTGCCGTCCGGAGAGCTTGAGGCTGTGACAGGGAGGGATCACAAGATCACTCCCTGCCCATGCGCTGTCCAGCTCTGCTCTCCGGAGCAGAGCTGGACATAACCAAGAACAACAGTTTTAGCAGCATTTCGGATGATGTACGCCAGGCGTACATTAACACAACAAGTTCCCGAAAAAAACATTTTTTCGGGACTTGTTAGATTGCGGCCAGGAGCAGTCACCATTCTGTTGAATGGTGACTGCTCGCAAAAACGATCACGAGTGCAAAGCAGCAGATATCCATCTATCTGCGATGCATCTTTAATAAATTTGCGGAGGGCACATCAGGAGCTGATTTCCACGGTAAGTGCACGATAGTGCACTACCGTGCTTTCTTAAATATACCCCTAAATTCCTTAACACACACACATACAGACAGAGAGAGACTAGGGTCAATTTTGATAGCAACCAATTAACCTACCAGTATGTTTTTGTAGTGAGGGAGGAAACCAGAGCACCCAGAGGAAACTCACGCAAACATGGGGAGAACCTACAAACTCCACACAGATAAGGCACTGGTTGGGAATTGAACTCATGACCCCAGCACTGTGAGGCAGAAGTGTTAACTACTTAGCCACCGTGCTGCCCATAGCAGTGAATGACACACACCTCCCAAATTTCCCACCTGCGGGACAAAGCTGTCCCAATCAGTATGGTGGTTCAGGGCCCTCAAATTGGGACTGTCCTGCCTAAATCGGGACAGTTGGGATGTATTTTATAACTACTCGCCCATCTGACTGCCAAACAGAGAAGCATGATTTGTCACTCCACAGAACACGTTTCCACTGCTCCACAGTCCAGTGTTGGTGTGCTTTACACCACTCCATACGAAGCTTGGCATTGGTCTTGGTGATGTGAGGCTTGCATGCAGCTGCTCGGCCATGGAAATGCATTCCTTTAAGCTCCTGCCTCACAGTTTTTGTGCTTACATTAATGCCAGTGGAAGTTTGGAACTCTTCAGCTATGGAATCAGCAGAGCATTGGTGACTTTTACGCACCATGCACCTTAGCAGTCGTTGACCCCCCCTTTGTGATTTTACATGGTCTTTCGCTTTGTGGCTGAGTTGCTGCTGTTCCTAATTGCTTCCACTTTTTAATAATATCACTTACAGTTGACAGTGGAATATCCATCAGGGATGAAATTGTACGAACCGTCTTATTACAAAGGTGCCATCCTATCACACTACCACACTTGAAGTCACTGAGCTCTTCAGAACAACCCATTTTGTATCACAAATGTTTGCAAATGGAGACTGCATGGCTAGGTGTTTGATTGTATACACCTCTGACGACGGATCTGAGCTCAATTCAATAATTAACAGGTGTGGGCAAATACTTTTGTCCATATTGTGTATATTGGGGTGCCTCTTTTCATGTTCATTGAATTTTCTATTCAAATAAATTATAGAGTGATCTTCCCCATTTCTGTTTTCAGACAATACAGCATCTACCTTTATATCCGAGGCATCCGTCTGTGCGACAGATTCTTTGAAAAATCTGGTGTTACAATTACTGGCTGCATACATAATGCTGTTTTTAACTCCAAAAAAGCTTTTTGTACCTCAGAGTTCTACTTCCCCATATTAGACTGTCTTCCATTGGTAAGGTCTGATAATGGAACAGTTGTGGTGGGGAAATTAGGAATGAATCGCCGGTAATACCCCGTGATCCCCACAAATTCACAGGAAAGGGCAAGTTTTGGATAGCCTCAATTTTATTCAATTGGAGCGTAACCAATTCTGTACCTTTGGTGAACCCCAGGCACTTAAGCTCTTCCATCGCTAAGCAACATTTCTTTGGGTTGGCTGTTAGCTCTGCCTTTCTGATTAGTCCAGCATTGCCTGAACACTATCTAAGTGAGAGTCCCAGTTCAAACTGTGAATCTCAACATCATCCAGATAGGTAGCTGCATATTATCTGTGGGGCTTCAAAATTGTGTCGATTGCATGTTGGAAGGTTGCTGGGGAAGCAAACAGCAACACCTTATATTAATAGAGCCCTTCTGTAACAGAGAAGGCTGTTTTTTCTTTTGTGCTGTCAGCCAATGGTACTTGCCAATAACCTTTTGACAGATCCAGTATGGTGAGATATCGGGCTGTTCCTAGCCTTCTTATCAGCTCATCCATATGGGGCTTTGGGTGTGCATCACACTTAGACACTGTATTCAGCTTATGGAAATCATTACAAAAGCGAAGTCTTCCATCAGGTTTTGGGATTAGAACTAAGGGGCTGGACCACTCACTGTTAGACACTTCTATAACACTGTGTTCTAACATTTTTTTAACCTCCTTGGAAATAGCGTCTCGCTGGGCTTCTTGTGTTCTATATGGTTTTAGGTTGACCTTGACCCCTGGTTCTGTGACAATGTCATGCTTAATTATGGCCATTCGGCCAGGTAGCTCTGAAGATGTATCCCTATTTCTTATGAGAACAACTTTAGCCTTGTTCTTTTGGGCAGCTGACAGTGATTCTGATACTTTTACTTCTGGAACTAAAAGGAGTTGGGTTACTGGTGGTCCAGGTTCAGCTGACAGGGCTAACCTATCCTTCCAGGGTTTTATTAGGTTAACATGGTAAAATTTGTTTGGGCATTCTTTTCCCTTGCTTGTACACTTTATAGTTAACTTCATTCACTTTCTACCTGATCTCAAACAGACCCTGCCATTTAGCCAAAAACATGCTATCTGGTATTGGGTACCAATATAAGAACTCTGTCCCCAGGGGCAAACAAATGTACGCGGGTGTTCCGATTATACACCCTCTGTTGAGCTTGTTGGGCCTGTTCCATGTGCTCCTTGACAATGGGCACCACGGCAGCAATCCTATCCTGCATACATGTTCAATTACACATTTATAAGGAGTAGGTTGCTTTTTTACCACATCCACCAAACCTCTGGGGTATCTTACATAGAGCAAATCAAATGGTGAGAACCTTGTAGAGGACTGAAGAACTTCTCTAATGGCCAGTAACAAATACAGCAATAAATAATCCCAGTTTTTCCCATCTTTACAACCTTTTTTAGCATGCTATTTAAGGTCTTGTTGAACCTTTTTACCAGCCCATCAGTCTGGAAATGGTAAACGGATATTCTGAGGTGAGTGACCTTAAACAACTTGCACATTTACTGCATGATTAGAGGCAGTACATTGGTCAGTCAGGATTTCTTAAGGTATTCCCACTTGACTAAAAACATGCACCAGCGCACTTGCTGTTGTCTTGTTTGAAATATTTTGCAATGGGATGGCCTTAGGATACCAGATAGCATAATCCATTATCACTAAGATATACTGATGCCCCAGGCAGACTCTACAAGATCCATGGCTTCCCTATCAAACGGTACCTCTATAATAGGCATGGGTACTAGTGGACTCCTGAATTGGGGTTGGGGAGCATGATACTGGCACTCGGGAAAGTAAGAACAATATTCTGACACCTCCGTGTACACCCCTGGCCAAAAGAACTGCTGTAAAATCCTCCCTAGTCTTTTCTGACTCTTTGTGTCCTGCAGTGACGTGACCAAGAACTAGGTCTAATATTGTTCTCCTATATGGCTGGAAAACTACCAGCTGTTCTACTACATCCTCACCACTGTTTTTCATTTGGTACAAAAGCTCATTAAGAATGGACATGTTTGTGAATGCAAGCCTGTCCCCATTAACAACGTTCACATTTTCTCTGGCTTTTATTAGGGTGTGGTCATTTAACTGTTCTGATGCAAACAGTTCTTTCTTCACCTGATTGTTAGGCATCTCTGTTAGTCAGCTCTGTCTTCAGCTTCTCCTTCCCCTGTAGGAGGTGCCTCATTTTGACCCTCATCATTTGTTTTTTGCCCAGTCATACTAGCAAATAGAAATGGCTCTGGTGGTTCACAGGACACATTCACTGCCAGCAGATTATCAGTGCAGTCAAACGGCTCTAGACCATTCATCCCTGAAACAGTATGGTTTCCCATAATTTACAAAAATGGGGAAAACCTCTCCATATTATAGCATCATGCACCAAACAAAGGACCAACCCGACCTTAACAACAAACAAACCACAAGGGGTCTCAATATTCACCTGAGCAGTGACATGATGCTGGGTGTCACCATGTATACAAGTTACACCAACAGTTCGCTGGAATTTTGAGTTTACTAACCCTGCTTTCACAAGACTAATTAAAAATCCTGAGTCTAACAATGCCGCTGAGTCTAACAATGCCTCTATCCAGTTGCCTTCCATAAAAATTATACACGTTTGTTTTTCTGTTTCTGCCAGAAGTAAATCAGTACAGGCTAACCTGGTAAAGAAAGACGTTCTTTGATATTCAAAGGCAGTATCACATTGTATAGGTTCCTGCATTACTGAACAATTAACAATAACATGTCCTGGCTTTCCACACTCTAAAACATTTAAGCACATTATTGTAAAGTCTTTTGTGTGGTGGGACCTTCCTGGCCCAGTGCCAACAATCTCTTCATTTTTACCTCCTAGGTAACCGTCCAGCACCCTTATCCCACAGAACAGTCTTACCAGAGTTTACTGAAGTGCGCTGTTGCGGATCTAAGGGGCGCAGTGGTGCAGCCAGTAGTTCCTCTACCACCAGATAACTCTCCACCATCTTGACCAACTTGTCAACTGTCTGAGAGTCCCCGTGGCTCACCCACTTGTGCAAAAACCATGGACAGAGACCTCAAAAAACCGTCCATGAAATCTCTTTCCACCATCTGCGGAACAGTTAATGTCTCGGGCTATAACCATTTTTTGGTCAGGTAGATAAGATCATGCATTTGTGAGTGAGGAGGTTTGTCCATGGTATAAACCCAGCGGTGCCCACGTTGCGCTCAAACCAACAGAATAACTCCCAGCTAGTTTTATTCACCATGTTCAAAACAATAAAAACATAAACAAAAGTTCCAAACCTGTCTGGCTTCTTACTAACGTACAGGAACTCCCTCTCTCAAGTGAGGGACCTTGTTTTCATTCGTAAACTTGTGTTAAAGTAAAAGGATCATGGAAAAATGTTTATTTCTTGCATCATTACTTCAATATTTAGAAAATCTTGCTTGACACTAAGGACTGGCTGTTTCCTGTGTTTTGACCCCAGGCTTTCAGACAGCTATCTCTCTGGCTCTTGACTCCTGGCTCTCCATGACTACAGTACTTCTCTGGCTCTAAACCCCTGGCACTCAGATAGCTACCACTCTACTGTGTTTCGTGGTGTTATGAAGTTGAGCTTACATGACTCAAAGGGGGTCTAAATCTTTCTGAAAAAAAATTGAGCTGTGTGTAAATGATATGATACTATCTTGTGGATCTTATTGGCAAAAGCACTCTTTGCGACCACTTAGTATGGCAGCTACTCTGTTCTATCTATAAATTGGGCACAATCAATTATCCTTCCAGTTGATGTGTCAGCAGCTATGCTATTGTCTGTCAACCATGACTTGGTCTAGCCTTCGCAGAAACCATATCTGCAGTTGAAGGTATCCTGATTTCAAGAGTTGTAACATTCGTTAAAAATTATGTCTTTAGTTGAGTATATCCCTAAAAGTTTTAGAATTTGACTATGGTTACCTTTGTCAGTATTTAGTAGGTAAACCTACTGAAGATGAAAATTATAGTGTCTAAGTTTTATATATTTGTATCTGTATAATGCAACATTGCCCTATCCCATAATAAGTCTATAAGACGATAGGCAATCATTTACCTAGAGACGAAGTCTTCATAGCATTAGCCTTGAGAGCAATGAAGGGTGACCCCTCCAAATTTGGCAGGCACGGGATGCAGTTTGGCAAAGAGTATGTGTTCCCTAAGCACTACTCTTATAGATATTTCCAACTTCAATGATTAAAATTATATAATAAAAACAAAACTTGTTGTTTGGCATTCTGAGAGTTACAATGGCTTCTCCCAATACTAAACAAGTTATAATGTAGAAGAACAGTTACACCCAAACTTTTTAGTATGATATTTTACTTAGAATTATGTAAAAGCACAGTCAACCAGAATATTTATTCTGGCACGCTATGATTTTACACCAAATTTCAAAGTACAAGTAGTAGCAGCAAATAGAGAAGGATGATCAGGAATTTATGTAAGGGACCCATAACCTTACCCATAAACGCATTGGTTTTAGAAGTGATCTATATAGTATATAGACAATGCTAAATGTAAAATGTAAAAAAAGACTACTAGACAATGTTATGCAGATTGTGATGTTAATTCATTGTCAAAGTCGAATAATTGGATGAAAGGAAGTATTGATTAATATTGTTTTACCGTGCGATTGCGATCAGTACGCCACGTGTCATGTCTCAATCAGACGATAAATAACACGCATACATTCACACTTACACATTCACTTGTATATAGTTCATTTATATAATAGTTCCAATCCACAGTCGTTTATGAACAGATGTTATTTAGTTTATAGTTAAATATTATAAGGTTATATGTACACGTTATTGAAATCAAAGATTCAGGTCACAGGAAACATATGTCTGGTATCATTCTAATCCCCTATTTATCCGTAGACGTCCGGTTCAATCGCCGAAAGGATCGCACCTTGCGTATGCTAGTTATGGATGATAGGGAATAAATGATTAGAATGGTATTGTCTGTGTAATGCAAATAGACCAGTTTGAACTAGTTCTTGGCGGGAAGATTAAGTATGCATCTTCTGGAGAGCTGACCCCCACTCTTGGATGGCATCGTTTGAACTGGCCAATGACCTGCATTACACTGAAGCCTGAACCTATGGAAACATGCCAAGTCATCTATATTGTATTTACTGTAACACCAAATGTATATATATTGTTCCCTGGAATCAGCTTGCAGTCACTTTGACCACAGACATCAGGACTGAATGACTGTATAGCTGGATACAGCAGTGCGCAGCACCGCGCAGTGTATGTATCGGCTGTACTTATTTATTGAACTGTTATTCTTTTAGCTTTTGCTTATAAATTGCTTTGTGCTTTGGAACCACACAAATCGCATAGACAATGGTTATTGGTAAACAATAAAATAACTTTAATATCATCCTCAAGCAATGACAAATCTGTAAAAAAGGTATATATATTTGTATGCAGCACAAAATTATAGTGAATTCATTTCAGAAAGTCGAAATATTTATTTTGCATCACTAATTAAGGGGAATATTTATTAAATGCCAAAAAGCCCTATCTTTGGCAGAAACATCATGGGTCAACGATGGTAATAGTTAACAAAGCAGCTTTGTTAACCCTTACCGCTATGGGCCAGTATCACCGAGGCAGCTGTGCAATATCCTGCCACGGTGCGATTTTAATCACAGATTGTGGAAATAGGCAATTTTCTATTGCTGTGTTAAGGGACAATAAAAAAAAAATCAACCTGATCGCTGTATTTTAATAAATAGATCCCTAATTTGATAATAAAGCTTTCTTCATACCTGCCTATATTCCAATTGGAAAAGCTGGACAAATCAGGCCCTCAACCTCTAATTCATCCAAGCCATGTCCTGATCTGTCCTAGCTATGCCTTTTTTAAAAAAGCTAGACCATGCCTCTTTCGGATACCTGAAATGGGACTCTCTCATGAAAAGCAGAACTGTTGTCAAGTATGTTACTATTCTGCCACTTGATTATTTTAGTAGCATATTGGGTGTCATATACTAAAGTCAGAGGATTTTCATGTGTGGGTGCTCAGTACACACTCACAGGTTAAAATATGAAAAAATCTAACCTAAAAATATGACGCAGACTTGCATTAGGAGCGGTCTGCTACCATCAATGAGGATTGGCTTGAGAATAATTACATTTAACAATGCCCTACAGCTTGCCCAAAGCACTATCATTCCCACTAAGATGTATGGTCTGAAAATGACAGTTTTAAAACCTGAGCTTGTTATGAATAATCCATTGTGCACAGTTCCCCTGAGCAGAAGATTCTTAATGCAACCATGCAGAGTGGTTTTCTCATTAAATTAAGTTTTAACTGTTTAAGTCCCAGAGAGCACAGCTTAGACTGAATAATGAGTATGGCTTTGCTTTGCATCAATCCCCTTGTTGTAGTGCAATGTCACATGGTGTTTTAGAATGCCATTATTCTCTGACCAGATATGTTCTAGAGTGAGGATACGGTCATTTAGTGTAGCACAGTTCCCCTGTCGCACTAAATCGATTTTGCTGTTAACGTGCTTCAGTTATGTTTGTGTAATGTGCACTACTTGCTGTAAATAGAGTATTAGGGTAAACCTACTACAAAATAATGGAAAAAAATATTTGCATAACTAAAATTATAAAAGGAATAACTCCTGGGTCTGATGCAAAGTTGGCCACAAATCGCAGGCACAAATTGCATTCACTAAAAAAATCTGCAATTGCAAATATATACACATCTGCAAGATATGTGCAGGTCTGCATCAGTAGCATATGTGTCCGCTTTACGACAGGTATACGGCACATGCACTTTCATCACGATCATGTTTATAACCTTTTTGTTTTGTTTGCAACATACGTATTTGCATCAAAAATCCTTAGACACTTCTTGAATGCAGGAGAACAAACTCCCTGTCTCTCACATAAAATTGCTTAAACACTCGTACCAAAGCATAATATATGTACAAGCAACGAAAGCACCCTTCACAAATGGTTTGCTATTGCTGGCAACCGTCATCATCATCCTCTATTTGCACCTACCCTTGACCACCAAATAATACGGCTTGGACAGGCCTGCATGTGTCCGACTCTGTACCGGTGTGTATCAATTTGTAATTGTGCGAACACACCTTCACTGTACTTGGCCTATGTTGGAACGCCCCTTACCTCCCTTATCCCGCCTCTCCAGGCACAACTGGGCTTAAGTGCCAGAATGATGCATATCTACATAGGCAAATATGTATGCAGCCACTTTTCTGGGCATGTGCAGAATAATTTCACGCAAGATTCGCAACGCAAACTGGTGTAGTACTCTGCGTCCGTTATGAATATCTGATATTGCTTAGCTTCTGTAACCCTTGAAACTGTCCAACTTTTGTTTATGATAAGGAAACTTATCCGACCAGATATCAGTTTAATATCAAATTTATTGCAATAGAGAATTGTAGTCAATATAGCAATTCTGACTTTGCAGATTCAGCACAAAATGTACATATTTCAACCTAAGCAATCTCTATGTAACTATATCAGGCAGCATGCAATGCACTGTATGCCTCATAACAGTTCTGGGGTTTGGGAGGGGATGAGTGCTACAGGAGGTATCCTAAGTAACACTCACGCCCACCAGAGGGTGTATTGCATACAGAAACAGAATTTACCATTGTTATGCACACTACTTATTGCATTAAACCTATTGTTAGCAACACTGTTAGTGAACCAATGAATTATTGCCTCCTCATTCGCTCCTTATGTCATAATTTCACATATTTCAAATGTTATTTGGTGCTTATGTTGAGAAGGTTTAGGATAAACAACAAAAAATTGGAGTTGGCTATGCCTTCAAGAGGAGATATGACTTGCCTGCCCTTACTCAAGCACATGGCAGAGGAGTCTCTTTCTTAAGGTTAGGATTAAGTGGGCCTGTAAGGTCTCAACAT
Organism: Mixophyes fleayi; assembly: GCF_038048845.1. Lineage (NCBI taxonomy): Eukaryota > Metazoa > Chordata > Amphibia > Anura > Limnodynastidae > Mixophyes > Mixophyes fleayi. The sequence goes on from NC_134406.1 coordinate 239,974,688, forward strand.
GGATACACTTCTTCTTCAACTTTGTGCTGTCTCATATTATGGTGGGCAGTGGAGTCTTTCATGTCTTGTAAGGCCTCCTCAACCTTCCCATTTGTTGCTCAGGAGTACCATATATATACCCAGGGCCGCCGAGAGGGGGGGGGGGGGAGCGGGTACTAATTACCCGGGCCCGGCCCGGGCCCTCACTCTGGATTTTTTTTTTTACTTTTTTTTTTAAAAACTTTTTTTTTCAAATGTGATTTCTTTTTTCCAGGGAGGGGGGGTGGGGCTGCGGCGGCGGCGCGATCATGTGTGTACAGAAATACTCACATGATCGCGGCGCCGGTGTCCCTCTTCCCCTCTCTGCTTGCAATGAATGTCGGTCGTGACGTCATCACGTCACGCCCGACATCCAGTGAAGACCCGCGCACAGAAGAAGACAGAAGAGAGAAGAAAAGAAAATAAAGATGAAAGAAAGCAGTACAGAGGTAAGTGAAAGAGGAGAAACGCAGAGAGGCACAAGGGGTTAAAGAAAAGAGGGACAAGCAGCATGGCACGGGGGTTAAAGAAAAGGGACAAGCAGCATGGCACAGGAGGATAAAGAAAAGAGGGACAAAAGCATCATGGCACAGGGGGTTAAAGAAAGGAGGGACAAAAGCAGCATGGCACACGGGGATAAAGAAAAGAGGGACAAGCATCATGGCACAGGGGGTTAAAGAAAGGAGGGACAAGCAGCATGGCACAGGGGGTTAAAGAAAGGAGGGACAAGCAGCATGGCACAGGGGTTTAAAGAAAAGAGGGACAAAAGCAGCATGGCACAGGGGGTTAAAGAAAGGAGGGACAAAAGCAGCATAGCACAGGGGGATAAAGAAAAGAGGGACAAGCTGCATGGCACAGGGGGTTAAAGAAAGGAGGGACAAGCAGCATGGCACAGGGGGTTAAAGAAAGGAGGGACAAGCAGCATGGCACAGGGGTTTAAAGAAAAGAGGGACAAGCAGCATGGCACGGGGGTTTAAGAAAGGAGAGACAAAAGCAGCATGGCACAGGGGGATAAAGAAAAGAAGGACAAAAGCAGCATGGCACAGGGGGATAAAGAAAAGAGGGACAAAAGCAGCATGGCACAGGAGGATAAAGAAAAGAGGGACAAAAGCAGCATGGCACAGGGGGTTAAAGAAAGGAGGGACAAGCAGCATGGCACAGGGGGATAAAGAAAAGAGGGACAAGCAGCATGGCAGAGGGGGTTAAAGAAAGGAGGGACAAGCAGCATGGCACAGGGGGTTAAAGAAAGGAGGGACAAGCAGCATGGCACAGGGGGTTAAAGAAAGGAGGGATAAGCAGCATGGCACAGGGGGTTAAAGAAAGGAGGGACAAGCAGCATGGCACAGGGGATTAAAGAAAAGAGGGACAAGCTGCATGGCACAGGGGGCTATTATTATTATTAATTTTTATTTATAAGGTGCCACTAGGTATCCGTAGTGCCGTACAGGGACAGACAGAAATACGGTACAGGGTGAGACAGCACTGTACAGTTAACAAGAAGCACAGTAACTCAGAAGCTCAAGGTACAGCTAGATGAAAGGTGAGGGCCCCCATCGGGTAGCGAGAGGGGAAGAGGGGCAGAAGGACCTCACAGAAGAGACAAGGAGCTGGAGAGCAGAGTTAAGGTGGTGGAGAACAGGAGGAGTGAAGGCCCTGCTTGAAGGAACGTACAATCTAATGGGAGGGTGGGACGGACAGAGACGCAAGGGAGGGAGGGGTAGAGGGGAGGCAGGGACGGAGGGGGGGAGAAAACGATGAGGAGGGAGTTAGGAGGGGGACAGAAGGGGGGCAGGAGAGGGAGGGGGGGTGGGAAACAGGAAGGAGGGCAGTTAAGTGGGGGACTGGAAGGCTTTGAGGAAGAGGTGGGTTTTTAAGGCCCGTTTAAAACTGAGCAAGTTGGGGGAAGTTCTGATGGAGCGGGGGAGCTGGTTCCACTGGAGGGGTGCAGCGCGGGAGAAGTCTTGGATGCGAGCGTGGGAGGAGGTAACCAGGGGGGAAGAGAGGCGACGGTCATTGGCCGAACGCAGGGGGCGGGATGGAGCGTGAATGGAGATGAGGTTGGAGATGTAGGGAGCAGTGAAGTTGGAGAAGGCCTTGAAAGTAAGTGTACGGAGCTTGAACACGATTCTGTAGGGGATGGGGAGCCAGTGAAGGGATTGGTAAAGGGGGGCACAGGGGGTTAAAGAAAAGAAGGACAAGCAGCATGGCACAGGGGGGTAAAGAAAGGAGGGACAAGCAGCATGGCACAGGGGGTTAAAGAAAAGAGGTACAAGCAGCATGGCACAGGGGGTTAAAGAAAAGAGGGACAAGCAGCATGGCACCAGGGGTTAAAGAAAGGAGGGACAAGCAGCATGGCTCAGGGTGCTAAAGAAAAGAGGGACAAGCAGCATGGCACAGGGGGTTAAAGAAAAGAGTGACAAGCAGCATGGCACAGGGGGTTAAAGAAAGAAGGGACAAGCAGCATGGCACAGGGGGTTAAAGAAAATAGTGACAAGCAGCATGGCACAGGGGGTTAAAGAAAGGAGGGACAAGCAGCATGGTACAGGGGGTTAAAGAAAAGAGGGACAGGCAGCATGGCACAGGGGGTTAAAGAAAGGAGGGACAAGCAGCATGGGACAGGGGGTTAAAGAAAAGAGGGACAAGCAGCATGGCACAGGGGGATGAAGAAAAGAGGGACAAAGACAGCATTGCATAGGGGGATGATGAAAGGAGGGGGCAAAGGCAGCATGGCACAGGGGGATGAAGAAAGGGGCAAAGGCAGCATGGAGGGCGCAGTGTGATCATAAGGGGGCATAGCGTGGTGATGATAAAGGGGCACAGTAATGTGTGTGTGTGATGGCACAGAGCTTTTGGCAATGTAGTGTGTGTGAGGTAGATGGTGGCTAATTAATGGCTGCTATTTTGTTTGCTGGGTAATGGGAATGCTATTTTAATGTTGGGGCTGGAGGAAGGCCTAATTATTAATCATGGATGCTATTGATTTAACGATGGGGCTGGCTGTAATTTTCCAAATGTAGCCATTTTGTTTTCCAAATAGGTCCTCCAACATTCCAGGATCCAGACAAGCCGCAACTAAAGAAACCAGCAGCCACATGTGGTAAAAGTGAGAAGAACAGGTAGGACAGAGCAGCACAGTGTGTGAAATGTTGTGATTCTAGTAGGGACAATGCCAATGTTTGGTGAGTGTTTGGTGTTATGTGCGTATTGTCGCTAACCAATAACGATTTTTGAACCTCGATTTGTGTTTCCAAAGCACAAAGATTTATTCGCAATAAGTAGAATAATATGCTCAAGCGAAGTAATAGTAAATACAGCCGTTACTTATCGCAGGCGCTCTGGATCCAGTGCAGTCATTCAATCCTGAAGTCTGGGGACAAGATGTCTGCATACTGGATCACAAGCTGCTGCTTATATACACAATCAAATACAGTAATACAATGAAGATGGTATAGCTTGCATCTATTGGTCCAGGTCTCAGGAATGTCCAAGGGGTTGTCAATCATTGGCTGGTTCATCCTAAGGAATCCAAAGGAGGGGGTCATCTCTGCAGGGGGTATGCTCTGCTCTTCCCGCCAAGATTCCTTAGTCTTAAGTAGTTCATAATTCCCTATCATTCATAACTTGTGTATGCACTCTGTGATTCCCTCGCAGAGTGAACCAAACAGTAGGATATGTAACAAGGTTCATTATGATACCACTCATGATGTTATTCCTTCCACCCGTTCCGTGTATTTCACTAATATGCATGTAACTCTGATATAACATATAAATACTACTATATTTCGACATAACTGACTATGTGTTGCAACTACCATTAATGTGTACTATTTTATAAGTATGCGTGTTTGTGCGAATGTATGTTAAAAGACCGATTACTGTTGCTGCCACGTGTAGTGGATGCGTACGCCCTTTCACTCCGCAGCGTGCCCTGGTACGTCGTAGCGTACCGTACGCATCTATTCAGACAAAGACAACCAAGTTCGCTAGACTTTAATTGAAATGACTTTATCCAATTTGCTGACTTCGACATTGGTGAGCCCAGTGGGCGCAGGCCAAGAATGAACTCTTTCTGTACACACTGCATTCTTCCTATACTACACAAGGGTGTTAGATGTCCTGAAAGTCAGGAGTGCTTGGACAAATGTCACGCTCCGGGGAATTCAGGACCTAGTGATTTTGTTGTGTTAGCTACGCCCGGGGCCCTGAATTCCTCTTGGCAGCCCTGTATATACCTGTCTTCTAAATGGCAAAAACACATTGTTTGAGTCTTCCAACTGCTGATCTTGGGTAGAAGTCCTGTTTCAAGTATCATGAGTTATTCTAATAAGTTGTGATATTCAGCATATTGATTTTACTTAGGTACTATATGTTCATTGGCAGTGTCGTGTTGGTTCCTCTTTGATCACTCTCTCCCAGTATAGCTCATATATCTCCATCTCAGGCTCTGGTGGGTTCACAGTGGTGACCCTACACATGCAGGTTTTGTAAACAAGGTAGTTGAGAAGTTCACACAGGTATAGTAGCGCAGTACACACACAGTTGTTAAGAAGAATGTGTGACAGACCACCTCTTGGGAGGAAATAAATGCAAAGTTTATATCTTGTTTTTCTCCTGCACCCTTCTTTGTTACAGTACAAATCTAAGCAGTTGCTCACATAGTTAATCTTAAAAGCTGACATTTTCTCTACTTCAGGACTGTCACTCTCTAATCTCAACTCTACGTTGTCGGCCTCTGTATGCTCCTTTTAAACTCTCTCAGAACTAGACTTGGTACATATGCCCTGACTAAGGATCTCCCATGTCCAGCCCCACAGCCCACGCAATTCAATTCCGAAACAGGTCAGGATTAGACTATACACTGGTCTCCTATATAGAGCATTCATACACTCAGCCTCATCTCTCAGTCCTCACAGCGTTCTCTGGGTTTTTGAGCTGCCCTCTTTAAATGCATTACACTCAAATGAGGTCTCTGCAGTCTCTCAGTACCTGAGGACACGGTCATGACTAACACAAGGGGATATAGCTTGAACTTCAACTCACGCTGTCCCAACACTCCTGTGTGCAATGGACCAACAAGGGTTTTTCAGAGGTTGGGCCAGGTCTCTGTCTAAACCTTATGATCTTGCTAGACTCCATCTGTCACTCCTGTACCTAAAAATTCATGGTAATGCACTTGCACTAATGCATTAAAGGAGCATTACATAGCAAAATATTTATTATCATATTTTAGTGGAGATCCCCTTTAATTTAAGAAAGTGAATATTCTTTGATAACTCTCCACAGTGTGACAACAAGATTATTCTTAGCACGCAATATCTTTAAAAATCTGTACTTGGCTTTCATGGTCTGGTGAAAAAGAATATACTTATTGCAGCATAAAAGTGAATAGTATGAACTATGTACAATACTTTACAGGGCAAAGTATTACGAAAATGTAAATTTTCAGTATAAGAGAAATACCATGCTCATCAAATACAGCAATCAACTGTTCTGACTGATATCCAGTACAAATAAGACATCTCCATGACAACCATACAACCCCAATGCCACTCATGTTGCTACATTGCTTTGTAGTACTATAACAAATAAAGCCCCCTTTGACCTAATAATTTTACCATATTGGCTCAAAAGTCTACAGACAGCCTGAATGTATCTCTTCACAGTTTGCCAATAGTGGTTTGTGCATTTTTATCAGAGAAATGGAGTCTAATGGGAAGACCAATGGCTTAAGATTCCCTGCGAAGCTCCCCAGGTTACGGCTTTCTTGACCTGGGGGCAACAGCTAAGTTCTAGTCGAATAACATAGCAGTCAGAGACTTGGAAAAGTCTGGCCAGATGGCAGTGGTTAGTAATTGAGAAATCTAGCCGGGGATAGGGCAAGAGGAGTTTGAACGTTAACAAGGATAGCCACAATATGACCTCACATTGGAAATGCACCCAAACATGCATGTACAAAACTGGGGTGCATCAGGCAAAGCACAAATTCAAAAGGTGCTGAGATACATGTGTTCAATCCTAAGGAGTCATGCACAGGCACGAGGCTGAATGAATGTGAATACGGTATCTGAAATGAAGAGGCAAAAATGAGTGAGACGTTATGTGCCACTGATATAGCTTCTATATAGCCTTTTAATGATGCCATATTGCCTCATATACCACTGTACCTTATGGACTCCTAATGACAACACAACCCCTCAATCCTCTCCACAATTCAACTCCAGAGCACTGCTACCATTAGTTACAGCGACTGCCCTGGCTTATGAACCTTGATTGACTGGAGATCACTATGAATGTGCTATATCCAGTGATCTATGTATTCACAGTGAGGAAACTCACAAAGGGATGAAATTATCTCACCTGGTGACCATGTGACACAGGCCTGGGTCAGGGATCATGTAAGGGGCATATTCAATTAGCCGCAGAATGCCTCCGGAACGGTCGTGAAGGCACTCCACGGCAATGTAACATTGTGCATTTCTCTTCACCCCCCATAGTGGTGCAAGGAGAAATCCGTGATGTTCAGGTTCCATAGTACCGGAAAATGGAGGAACATCGTGGCTAATTAAATTCTCCCCTAAATTGGAAGTTATGTAGACACAGAATAAATCAAGGGAATGCTGTCCAGCTGCACTCATTTCTGGGTACTGCGGTACCTTAATATCACTGATATTCCTGCACACCTCAATGGGGTGTACCTTTATAACAGCTCCAGAGGCACTCTGTGGCACATCACAGGGAATTGAATGCATCCCAAAATGTCTTATATCAAAGTTGAGAAATCTTTCAATGCAACATTTTAATGTCATCTCATATTCCATATCCAGCTGTCACATTATAGATTTACCATTTTGTTCCTTGTAAATTTAGAAAAGTATTTTCTACATCCAACTCACTGCTTTAATATTTAAAATTCATACACTCCTTTAATTATGTAGGAGCCAGAGTCCACAGCAATAAATTGGGAATATAATTTTCTCAAATCATGACACAGCTGTGCGGCACATACTTTTTCATCATTAACTGCCTAATGGAATAATATAAAAGTTTTGGCCTAACTCCAATTTGAGTGTTGGATCCTATAACATTAGAAAAAAAAAACCTGCATTAAATCAAAATTACTTTTGAGGTTGTTTTGTGGTCTCTTCATATAACCACTGATAAAGGGAAAGAGATTCATAACAAAACAACAAACACTATTTTTTATGATAAATATAATTTTTTTATTTACACATCTTACTTAAAATAAATTTTGATGAATAAAATAAAATAACTATCATTAACATGACTGGTTGGATTAAGGCCTATGAATCTATTTATTAAACAGCACAATGTCCACCATTGTGATGTTACATCACTGTGCAAAGCTATTTAGATAATAGTTTTTGCTAGAAAGTAAAGTAAAGAAGAGAAAAACAAAGTTAAAGAAAAGTGAATGTTAAGCTCATTTTTCTTTTTAATTTTAAAGGAACTACCTTCCTTTGTGCTGTTGGGGTCCTTGGTGAAATGCGGCATTCAACAAGGAGGAGCTGATTTGGGAGTCTTGCTGCCCCAATCCTCACACAGATTCAGGTCATTGGTTCATTGACCCCAGTGTAGCAATGGTTGGATAGAACTGAAGACCACACAGAGCGCCATGATGGCAATGAGGCTAGAATGATAAGAGAGGCCATAAGCCAAATGCACTTAAACACATGTGTTTGTGCAAGTGTCATTGTGCTTACCTATTCGGGGGTTAAGTTCCACATGATTTACAGCCAATAAGATCCACGGGAGGAGCTTCAGCTTCTATATATTTTCTCCCAGTGGTTGCTCGGCCTCTTTGTTGCTGCAGGAAATCCCGGCCTCTTTCCCTTCAACCGTAGCTGTGGTATTTACATTTCTATGTTTGTGTTTAACAATTTTCTCTCCCTCCATACATAGCGGGCCCAGTTGGGTGGGAAGGCTTTTGCAGTCAGCGACTAATTCATACAGTGCTACCGCTGATTGGCCACAGGGCACTGCCCCCTTCTAAGTAACCTGACTCTTGGGGGTATATTTACTAAACTGCGGGTTTTAAAAAGTGGAGATGTTGCCTATAGCAACCAATCATATTCTAGCTGTCATTTTGTAGAATGTGCGAAATAAATGATAACTGGAGTCTGATTGGTTGCTATAGGCAACATCTCCACTTTTATCAAACCTGCAGTTTAGTAAATGTAGCCCTTGGTCTTTTTGTATAGGGGAATCCCTTGATCTGCTTTGTGTGGGCACGTCATTCTGAGTCCAGAAGGGGTGTAGTGACTATGATGCCAGATTTAGCACCAGCCAATCTTAAAGTATTATATCCTGGGACCAGTGGTTAGTGACTGTTGACTATACACTGTTTGGTTTCTGCTATTAGTTATAGCTGTTTTGCAATTTGCCTTCTCCATCACCATGTCTTGTTTTAATAGGCTGTGGCCTTTATTGCCAAAATTTACTGGTGTCTGTGTTTTTATTTATTTACTTATTTACAGTAATTAGTGTTAGCATGTTTAAAAGGGTTTTTGTGCAATGAAAAAGAGTCATCAACACTATGCAGTTCAAGATCACCAGTACACCAACATTATGGTCCTAAAGTATTGTATGGAGATATTCAAGTAAGTAGTACACCTGTTGCTGCACTACCTCTCATATACACACAGAAGAAACAATTACAGACACTACTGGCAGTTCCATTTTCTTCCAGAAAGTGACTGCTGCAAGAATTGGTCTTGTAATAAGGATATGTGGCTGTTGTCACAATGTTGTATATGGCTGTTTATATAAGCAATAACGTCTCTGCTATGTTGATTGTAACTTGCTGACACTCTTATAATGCAAAACTACTGCTGAATTGTATTGCATATTGTGATACGGTTATTTTCTTGTGGAATAAAGATAAAATTCAGTTTAATATTTAGTCTATGCATACTGTACATACTGATTCAAGAAGCCACTACTGTGATAACTAAACACTACAAGAAGTATTGGCATTACAGATTAGCGGAATGTTCAAAACTGTTGTTCTCCTCATTTCACATTTGGTTGTGGAATTTTGCTGGCAGAATGTTCAACGCTGAATTCTTTAAGAAATGTTTGATCCACCCAGAGATCTCCCTCTATTAAACCCCAGACATGCCACAGAGCAGAATGAATTGACAGTTGTCGTTCCAGCTCTATTAAATGGCTATAAATTCCACAAAATGTGCAATGCATTTGTGGTGATCGAGTACTGATGGGATTTCCTTCCCTTACCTTGTCCTCCAGACACGAGTCAGGTTCTTTTTTTTGTTCGGATATCCGGTGGTCAGGAGATAAATACTTCAATGAAAGGGACAAGAATTGGTCAAATAACTTGGGTTTATTAATAATGCGGTAAGGATAGTTTTGGTAAGCCACCGCGCCACTGACCCCTTCAACTCAATGGTAATGACAAAATATTAATTTGATCAACATAGAGCACAATAGCATTTAACATATAATATACAACTGGTGAGTATAAGGCACAATTGCGATAACATCTTCAATAACAATAAATCAATTTTTAGGTAAATCACTTAACATTAACATTCAACTAAAACATTTGGTGCACCAATATTATCCCTGGTAACGTTACCATATTTTACACTCAGTCCTGGGCTGACCTGTGCACAGGAATTTTGTAGTACATTAAATCTGTCAGCATGGAGGAAAGCAAGTGGAGGAATCTGTGACAAAGGTGATTTGCAGACCTACTGTACTTTCAACTAGAGTTCCTTCATATGATCGACTTCCAGCAGTAATACCTCTTATCTCTCTCAGCCTGTTCCTGAGGTAGTGAGCAGCTGCATGGAAAGATTCAACTCAGATTTCTTATCTCTCGGTCTGTCTTCTTGTCACTCATAAACCTCATCTCTCTCCCTCAGAAGTCTAGAACTTTCCTCTCCCCACCGCCTTCTGGGAGTTCACAGTTATTACAAAACTCAGTGGACTTGTTGCTATGACACAAACTCCTCCTTCCTGCACATCCTTCTGGGTACGACCTTTTCAGTTCAACTGTCAACTGTCATTCCCACTGTGTCTTTCTCAGCCTCTAGTAACCCCTTGTAGCTCTGCATTTAAAAGCGTTTATGTACTTCCTCTGTGCTGTTTAACAGGGTTTTGGGGCACCACACATTGCTGAATGCAAGAGGAGAGCTCAAAGATTGCATGGAATTCCACCAAAACTTCACTCATTAGCATTAGTCCATAGAAATTAAATAATTGGACCAAGTCCTAAAGGTTTATTGTACCTTAGGACTTAACTCATCAGCTCATCTAAGGAAAACAAATACATTTGACATGTCACTTTAGAGCTAAATTATGGAGTGATGTACCAACTTAACCAATTGTCCCATAATTTCTTATTTCTTTATCTTTTTCCCCCTGTCTGACATTGGTTGGAACCAAGCAAATTGCCAGTTGGGTTTTATGTTAATAATAATAATTCTGCTGGAATTCTAGTACCTTGTAAAGAAAGTTATCCACTGGAGCTTTAGAGAGACCTTAAGAAAAGATACAAAGTGTTCTTCCTGTGTTTCATATTGGGCCAATTTAACACAAAAGCATGTGCTTTATTTGAGAATGACAGACTCACTGGTTATACCAGCGGTTCCCAAAGTGTGTGCCGCGGGGTGCTGCGATCCCCCTTCAAAAAAAGAAGAAGAAAGAAAAAAAAAACAAACAAAAAAAACCGTACCCATCCAGCGCCGAATCCTCCTCACTGTTCTCACTGACTGCCGGGAGTGACGTCATCACATCCGACAGTGTCAGTGAGGAACGGCAGCAGAGAGGACATCAGGACAGAAGACAGTGGAACATGAAGAAAGAAAGAAAGTAAGTAAAGGAACGGAGAGTGAAAGGGGACAGAGAGACGTGCTGAAGGGGGGGAGGGGGGCAGAGAGAGACGCTGAAGGAGGGGTCATCTCTGGCGATTTTGAGTGATGTAAACACTCCCGAGTTTAGCAAACTCTCCTGTGTTGTAACAGTGAGTTGTAAACACATCACTGTTACACTGACCTGTCATACAGCTGCCAGAGCTCCGGCAGCTGTTAAAATGTTAAAGAACAGATAAAAGTTTTTTATAAAAAAAGCATGGGGCCCCCCCGCTATTTATGCTTAACCCTAGTGCTGCCTGACTAGTGCTGGTCCCGTGAAAATCGGGGAAAAATTTTGTGTGGGGTCCCCCCGATTTTCACTTTACCAGCACTAGGCAAACCAGCCAGGGTTGGCGGCACTATAGCAGGGGGACGCGCGGCAGGGGTCCCCCTGCCATAATGACTAACCAACCCTAGACTGTTCAGCGCTGGGCTGGATTCCCTAGGGAGTGGGGTCCGCTGAAAAAAACGAGCGGGCCCCCCCCTAGAAAGAACCAGCCCAGTGCTGATAGCACTAGGGCTCTTCCTACTACCCCTGGGCTGTGGGTAGTAGGGTAATACTGCGGTAAATAGTAGAAAAACTGACACCAATTTTGTTTGTGGAACTACAAGTCCCAGCCAGCCAGGTTGCCGAAAACAGTGTGGCCATGCTGGTGCTTGTATAACTACAAGCACCAGCATACCCACGGCAGCCAGGGCATGTTGGCACTTGGAGAACCACAAGTGCCAACATGCCCTGACATCCCTGGCTTGCTGGGCCCTGTAGTTCCACAAAGAAAAAAGTTTACAAAGCCACAACACCCTCTTATAAACCACATACATTTATTAAAAATAAAAACCCCACAATAAAGACACTAGCCACCCTCTTGTTAACCACCACTATTTCTTAAAAATAAAAGAAACCAAATACTTACCAATGATGTATTCTTTTGGCTTGGTCCTGTCCTTAAGTATTTGTAAATCCATCTTGCCGGCTTGCCCCTGTCCCAGCCATTTATACCTCCATAAGGGAATCTTTCCCAACAGGAACTCTTCGCCCAGAAGAGGCACATATTTGTAACATCCCGACTCTTTAGGCTTGATTGAAGTTCCCAAAAAAAATAAACTTGAGGCGCTGCAAACACCTCCTACCTAGTAGGAGGTCCTAGCCGCAATGCTCTTACGCCGTTTGCGTAAGAGCTAACTACTGTATTATGGTATTTTCCCACGCTAGTGGGGAAATCACATATTACAGTATCTAGCGCTTACGCAATTAATGTAGCGCATTGCGCATGCGCTACGCTACTTGCGTAACCTGAATTTACTGTATTACAGGTTATGCAAGTAGCGTAGCACCTACGTACTTGGGAAAGTAGGGATTCAAAGTTAACAAAAAAGTGTTGTTGAATCCAGTCGGGTCATAGACGTTCACTAAAGTGCATAAGATGTTTTAAATTTGCCCACTTTTCTACTTTCATTATCTACATATCGAATCGAACAGTTTGAAAATAATACGCAAAGCTATGAGTGTTGCAATCCCTCACTTTTTCTGTCTGGTATCACAAGCATGCAAAATGGAAGGATATAATCTGGATTTGAAGGCATTGTATGAAATGAGTCTCTTGTTTTATGATCACATCTCCCTTGAGTTGCTTAAATCTAAAAAAAGAGTAGTGCATTTTTGTGGGCTGTTCAAACCTTTGTCTGTGGGTAGGACAGGCCACCTCAGGTCCTCCAGCGAGGGCTACACAATCTAGAGGGAGACAAAAAAAAAAAAGGAAAAACAGCTTTACTATCAAGAAGCTTACATGAAACAACAAGAAGTACCTGGAGAGGAGAAGGCATAAGGGAAAGGGAAGGGGGGAACCAGGAGAATGGACATAACCAAGATACAGGACACAGTCTGGTCTGTGGCACAAGCCATCAAGAAAGGTGGGGTGCCATTGGTAAGTAAGAGCCGGACAAGGGTACAACACCAGTAAGGTAAGACACAAAAGTATTTGCTAAATTTGTGGGAAGAGAGTTTCCTCTCCCATATTGGACCAAAGTCGTAATAGCTAAGGAAATGAAAGTAGGAAGGTAAACAATGGAGAGCATCAGCCTCCAACTATATATCAAATGTGGCAGCATATATGATGGGGAAAACATTTCCAAAGAAACAGTCGGAGAAACAGATGAACAACATGTACGAATCAAAGATATAAAAGTACACTAGGCTACGAGAACAATAAATAATAAGTAGGAAGTATCATGGAGACATTTCTATGAGAAGAACAGAAAAGAGATAAGAGACATCTCAACATCATGTGTAGTATGTGTTCCCATCTGCATGGGAACATGATAAGGTTATCGTCAGTCATGCATAAAAGAAAAAGAAAAGAGTAAGTGGTTTCCAGATAGAGCCAGCAGCAGGCATAATTTCAGATTGTGGGTGCAGTCACTACAAGTTCCGCTGCTCTGGTCACCATCCTCCATTCCTTCATTGGAGATCACTGAGGTTTCGGGTGAGATCTGGTAAATGGTTGAGATGGACCGAATCTAGTGAAGAGGCCAAATTGGGGAGTCATAGCAGAGTTTTGGTCGAGTGGAACTTATTTTGGTGCCAGAGGAAGAGACGGAAGGGAAAAGCCCATCTGTACTGAATGTTATTGTCCCTGAGCAGTGCTAATGGGTTTGATTTTCCTTCTCTTGAGGAGTGTGATCGGAACAATGTCCTGGAAAATTTTTAATGAATCTCCCTCAAATGACACAGAACCATGTTTTCTGGTTTCGCATAAGATTGCTTCTTTGGCGATGCAATAATGGCACTGGAGGATAACATCCCATGGTTGAGGTGAGTCTTGAGATCTTGGCCTGAGGGCCCTGTGTGCCCTATCTAAAAGAAGATGCTCCTCTGGTGTTGTAGGAGAATGGTGAATAAATTGTCTCTTGAGGTATTGATCCAGTGAGGGATGCTCAACATCTTACCATCAATACCTCTAATTTGTAAGTTATTACATTGGGTTCTGTTTTCTTGGTTGTCCTGTTGGTCCTGAAGGTGAAGCACATTTTTTTTGTAAGCGATGGAGCTCTGTCTCCTGTGTGTTGGAAATCATCCAGTTTGGATTCTAAATTATCTACCCTGTCACCAAGAACAGTCAGTTTTGAGAGATTTTCACTTGTACTGCTTGAACAGAGCGTCTCGTTTTTCTTTAATTTTGTGAAAAAGAGAGAATGCAGGTCTTTACGAGTCAGCAGAGGCTGTAAAAGATGGTGGGGGAACTATCTCAGCAAGGAGCCGCAGCATGGCAGGTCTGTAATGAGACATCTCACTTCTCTATATTGTCTCTGGTAATATAAGGTAGCTATGCAATGGGCCCCCCAGGGATAGGATCTCCGTTGGCAGCTTCAGCTGAGAGGACAGAGCACCGAATAATCAGGAGGGGCTTTGAGGGGTATAATATGGTGGACTGTATTTTGTAGGCCGGGTAGCTGAGGTAAGGTATCAGGGTGGGTACATGAAAGCTTACCAGAGGCAGGTATCATTGACTGACGAGCCAATCAATTAAGCGCTGCAGGGTTTTGGATGTCCCTCACCTGTTGTTGCGACTAGATTATCTTCAGAGCACCGTGCTTGTGAGTCAGGCCTGGAACAGGCATCCCTCCGGGGTCCACAGCCAAAATAGCAGTTGGCAGAAGAGACTAGCAGTTACAGCCTGCAGACCAGCACACCTGGGTTTGCCGAGAAGTATGTAGAGCACGGGAAGGTACGTCATGGCCCGATTTGTAGTAGTGATGACTAATGTGCCTGTTTGTTGGTCGGCAGATGTAAGCCTGAGGCTGTTTGAGGCCTATCGGCACTTGAGGTATTGGTGCACGCAGGCCAGTGGATTGAGGAGAGCCAGGAGCTCAGGGGTGGGGCAGGGGAGTCCCCAATTATATTAGGGTGGAGCACTATTCCCCGGAGTTCAGGGAAAGTGCGACTACACAGTATGGCGTCTAGGCCTCACCCCTGTTTAATATATATTTTTTATTTTGAATTAGATCTATAGTGCTTGCTGAAAATCTGAAAACCACTGAAACATGACAATTGAAAGATAATTTTTCCTAAAGCTCGTCACTGCAGTTTTAACACAACTATTAACTCAACTTAAGAGCCTTCAGCTGAAAGGGTAAGCTGGGATTTAAAGTTTCACTAGAGCTAAAGATTTGTTGTGCCAGAAAATGAATTATGGCTACAACTTTTCATGGACAATAGGAACCTAGCCAGCAAGCACATCTCCTCAACTCTCACCTTTCACCCGCTTTCCCTGTCGGTTTTCTCTGCAGATTTCAGTACAAGCCCGAATTAAGGCTTCTCTTTGTTTCTGTAGGCAGCAGGTGCCTATTGGCATTGGGACCCACTGTGGATTTCCTCTCCATCATCAGCCCATCAACAAGTACAGCACCCCCCCTTACTGCTGATAATGTTCTCTTGATGTTTCTGCAAATTAAGAAATAATTATGTGATTTTACATCACCATATCCTGAGTGTTGCTCATCACTTCATATGTTATTCAAGTAAAATTATTTTCCACTGAGCTCAATAATTTATTGCACTTTTGGCTTATATATGTCATTTACAATATAGTCATGACTTCACTCATTCACTCTTCAACCTTTCAAACCCTTCACTATTTCACTGTATAATCAGATATGATGTTCTCTCTTTGAAGAAGTACATCAATTTCCATTCGTGAGTTCCTTTTTGAAAAAATATTTTTATCTGGAAACAGCTTGCTTCTTTTATTCATTTATAAAATCTGCAGCTCTTCTATAATTCTGATGGTTACTAAATAAAATTGAAGCATACCTGACTATTAAATTATTCATCTTCCTGTGCTGTGTGACTAGACATAAATTTAAATCTCTATTCTGCTGAATTCTTGCATACTCTGTCTCCAGCCAGTACCAAGACGCATGTGAGATGGGAATTGAAATTGCAGCTAAATTTAATATTACAAGGTAACGCTATCATTATGAGTTGTAGACTTTTTAATGCACTCTTTATTTAACACATTTTTCATGCTACAATTCCAGCAGAGAAGCCAATGTCAAAGAATAATGAATTAAATATAAAATAGGTGTAATGATAAAAAGAAAGAAATCGTAGCAGGAAGAGCATGCTGTTCCTTAGTCCTTGTGGTAAAGCTGCATAGTGATACATTGGATTTTATTCTCAAATTCTTTCTTTGAAAAAGGCAATCAGATGCTAATGTTGTAAAAAAAATTCTAGGGACACAATCCTGCTGGCCAAGTGTGTATCAATAAAAGTCAAATACAATGTAGGCTATACCTAAAAAGGGATCAATTCAATCTGATGCGATAAGGGCAACTTTTTGCTCTCTCGAAAATAGCTCACCTTTTTACAAGCAATATTCCTATCATCATGATTGATGTTTCACCCAATTCAATGGAAATGCCTGAAGGACCTAATACGTAGAGTGTGGGTTTTGGCAAGCAAGAAATGTGGACATGGAAATTAATATTATGCATTGAACTATTAACAGCGCTTGATTCATCAGCTAGTCACGCCTCAACTATTCAGGAACTTCTACCAGCTATTGTGGAACTACATGCTCCAGAATTGACTGGAAGTCATAGAATGGAATGGCATGAAGGTGCTTATTTAAGCCCATTACTATAAGGGATTTTCCCATGACAGCGTGGGAAAATCCCTTAGACTATAAATAAAGCTTACAGATCTGTTATAGTCATTGCGTATCGGACCTTGTACAGTGTACAAAGTGTTTTAGCGTCACCTGCAACTTGTTCTGCCACATAAGGATCGGAAGCAGAACCTTTTGCCCCACTTCAAATATGCGTTCTCTCGCATTGTGGTCATACCACAGCTTCTGTTTCGCCTGCGCAGCTTTCAGGTTGCTCTGTGCCATCCCCATTAAGGACTGCAATTTTTCCCTGAACTGCACTACATAGTGTACCACTGACGTTTCTGGGGTGATCAATTTCCCTTTCCACTCTTCCCTAATCAAATCTAACGGGCCACGCATCCGGTGCCCGTACAGGAGTTCAAAGGTTGAGAAGCCAGTGGATTCCTGCGGTATGCAAAGAGGAGGTACGAAAGGAACCTCTCCCAGTCTCTTCCCTGCGACTCCACAAAAGTCCTAAGCATTGGTTTTAGGGTGCCATTAAGGCATTAGCACAACCCATTCGCCTGCGGGTTATACGGGAAGTAATTAAATGATTCGCCTGCATCTTTTTACAAAGAATCTGCATGAGGTTAGACATGAACTGGGTATCTTAATAAGTTAACATTTCTTTTGGGAACACCACCCTGGAGAAAATAGTTATAAGGACATCTGCTACTTTGTCTGAGCGAATGAAGGTAAGACCTACTGTTTCTGGGTACTTAGTAGCATAATCCACTACAGTCAGAATGTACTCTTTCCCTGAGCTACTGGGAATGGCTAGGGGACCCACAATATCCACAGCAACCCACTCAAAGGGTTCTGATATGACAGGCAGGGGAATGAGAGAGTCTCCACATCACCAGACTTCCCAACAACCTGGCACACATGGCATGAGCGACAGAACTTGGCTATGTCAGTCAGCATGCCAGGCCAGTAAAAATTATGTACCAAATGAGCTTTAGTTCTGGCAACACCCAAATGTCCTGCTAGGGGTATCTCATGGGCTACTTTCAGCAACCCTTCCGATAGGTTTGAGGTACAACTAATTGCCTGTCAGCAATTACATCTGGATGCATTTTGGATGACATTGTTCCTTACTTTCAAGATAGGCCTGACTGACCCTCCCCCTTAATGTCGATAAACTGGGATCAGTGTTTTGTTCTGTTTTAAAAGTGTCACTTCCAAGCTTGTCAGTGTTGCAAACAGCATGAGGTCGTTCATTCAAATTACTGCCTGAATCTGCAGCTTCTACAGTGAGGGAGGGGTGGCGGGGATTAGTTTCTAGTGAACATCCCTCCACTCTTTTGCGGTTTAATGCACAGCTCCTCTGTGCTGCTTTCCAGGTCACTACTGCTAAAACATTGGATACATTTTCACACTTTGGGTCACCTTCAGAACTGGGCACATGTAAATCGATCTGACTATCTAAAACATTAGCAGACATAATATCACATTTAGGCACCACACATTTTGCCCTGAACAAATTCACAACTCAGGGAATTTAAAATGTTAGTCTCTCCAGCAAGAGCATCATCATCAAACACATTGGCACATAAGCTCTCCCTTTGCATACATGAGTATTCTCAGCAGCAAATGAAATTTCATTAAATATTTTTGCCCTTATTTTATGCTGGTCAGCAGAGTTCTCCTGGGAAAGATTAAGGTTAGTTTGCACCAGTGCATCAGATATGACATCACTTTCATTTATATAAGCAGCGTGCATCCTTCCCAAATCAGTCCCCAATAGTATCATGGCAGGCAGATTATCTAATACACCAACATCTCATATTCCTCTGCCAGATCCCCAATCTTGGTACACCCTGGCTAGGAGTACTGCAGAATGTAGGCCTCCCACTCCTTGCACAACAATAGTCTTCCCGGGAACAATGTACTCTGGCCTCACTAGTGCTGGATATACAGGAGTCAGGTCTGCACCATAGTCTAACAACTCAAGTGCGACTTGGTGTCCTACCTTAATCACTTGCAGATTGTCTCTGGGGCATTATTGAGATCCTCTTGCACACAGGATGGCTGGCACTGGCTTTCCTGCTGGGCCCCCCCACAGGAGATGGAGTCATTTTCATCTTTCTGGAGCAATTGACACTGATGTGCCCCACTTCATCATATGTTAAACACCTGCGGCCAGTTGGCAAAAGGTTTTCCCCCCGCCCCCCCCAAAAGGTGCAGCAACAGCTGGTTTGGTTGACGGGGAACTCAGGGGTGATCCTCTAGGTTACCTCTCTTTTCATGTAGTTTGCCCTGGTGCTCCCCAACTTTTCTTCATTACAGGAGCCCTGGTAACTGTGTACTTGTTGGCCAGGCTAGCAGCCACTTGCGCTGTCTTAGGGTCACGATCCACAACCCATTTCCTTAAGTCAGCTGGGCACAGTGTGAGGAACTGCTCCTGGAGAATACCTGCAATCCCTCAATCCATTGATGCATCGTGGATGATAATTGTGCTAACAGTCCAGCATAAGTATCAGAGGGACTGCTCCTTGAGTCTCGGAATTTCCGTCGGTAAGCCTCAGGAGTTATGTTGAAACGAAGTAGCAAAGCTTTTTTAATTGCGACATAATCTCCATCCAGTTCCTCGGGAAGGTCTGCAAATGCTTCCAAAGCTTTCCTTCTCAGTCTAGGTGTTAAATAACTGGCCTATTCACTGGGGTTCAGCTCAAACTGTCGGCAAGTCCTTTCAAATCCCCTCAGGAATGTATTAAGGTCGATGTCTTTTTCCAACACAAGGAATTGGTCGTGCCTGGGTTTTTTCCTACCTGGACCTCGGTCCGCCTACTAGCTGTTGAGCCTGTCTAGTTCCAGTTGGTGATCGTGTTCAGCTTGTAGCTCTGCAGCTTCCTAGTCTGCGTGGCGTTTGGCAGCCTCCCTGTCTGCTTGGCGTTCTGCAACCTCTTGGAGTTGCTGGATCAGCCGCAGTGATGTTGCAGGATCAGCACCCTTCAGCTGTTTGAGAGCAGGGTGAATGTAACTGTCCAGGGTAGACTCCTCAATTCGTTCGACAGAGGTATTTGTGGTAATGTCCAGTGCTGACTGCTCTCCTGAAGCAGAGAGATTTTCTCCACTGCCTCAGCCAACTCTTGGTTTCTGATCAGCCTCCACAAGCGCTTGAATTAGTTGCTCTAGGTTCCTGCCGGGGACGACACCAACAACTCTTCTTTCAACTTACAAAGCCAAAAGCTCGTCCTTTTTCCTTGCTTATGGTCAGGGGCCATCCTCACACTTCCACCAAATAAAAAATAGAAAGAAAACAAGAAGGGGGGAACAGAAACTATTTACGCAGTATGTCTTTTAAAATTTTGTAAGCCTTGAGCGTAATCTCTGGTCAATTAGGATGCTGACTCTCGCTAGAATCACACACCACTAATTCACTTTAGTTCTTATGATAAAAAGAAAAATATTATCAATCCCACCAAGCTGCCAACCAGTTTGTCACGAATGCCCAGCCTGTCCTAGATACAGCAATCTGAACAGCTGGCAGTGACTGGCGTTATCTTAGTCACTTAGCAATGAATATACCTTTTCTACCACCACAAAGGATTTATTATGGTGTCCTTAAGTTCACCAGAGCCACTTATTAATGTTTCACACTTAAATCTTATACACATGTAGCATGAGTCTCCCTGGGCTTCGTAAAAATCCACAAAGAATCACGGAGAACACACTAGATTAAATGTATTTAATCTTAAAAATGGTTCCAAGGCTTAGTTACAAAAATTAATAACAAGACATACAATATGTTAGCACAAATAAGTTTCAGACAATAAAATAGGAAATAAAATTAGAGTCACTACTTACTAGTTAAGACCTGGGGGTAAATGTATGAATCTCTGGATTCTTCATCGCTTAAATTTAAAGCGGCGCTGCATTGTAAAGGGAAACTTCCCTTTACAATGCAGCGCCGCTTTAAATTTAAGCGCTGAAGAGGCTGAACACGCCGGAGATGAAGAATCCGGAGATTCATACATTTACCCCCTGGTGTGTGAGGGAACACAATTGAGAAAATGGAACATTTCAGTCTTGATAGATCCCCTCATGAAAATGCACATGTTATTGTGTAAGGCAGAAGATTTTAAACCTTTTTTCCACATAGCTCTCACCCCCCACCTTTGGAGTTTAGCTGTCAATAAGGACAGATTGATTCAAACTCATGTCAACTAGCAAAGCACATTTTGAGATTACATTACAAGGTTACAAACAATATACATTGTCATACATGAATTCGACAGAAAATAACAATCAGTCATCAGATATACTACATAATCGTCACACCAATGTTATAAGAACCATTAAAGCCAAATGCAACCATGTTTTACAAACAACCACAGCTGATTGACAGTGACCTGAATTGACCAAGCATCTGGCATGGTAAAATGCTTGTGATTGGCTGAGCGACTAATGGGGCTTCACATCACAATCGTTCAGTGCTGGACACTCTTTATTTTGTTTCTCACTTTGGGTTACTAAATCACATGAATTTCCCATTATATTACAATGAAGAATTAAAAGATCTTATTTCATAATAAGATGACGAATGAAGGTTTGGGGAATGTTTTGACCCTCTCAGTGCTAAGAAGAAGTGGGACTCATGCTCCACATATAGCCCTAAACTTCTATGGATGAATCCCGCCTAAGCAGCCCAGGGATGGAAAGTCCCCTCTTTCAAACGATGGCCCCATTGTAGTTATTGTTTGATGATCAGGCAAAATCATTCTATACTACAGAAAACATTAGGCAGCCCAAGGATGGGGAGGAGTTCTATAATACCTATTTCTCCACCATCCTGGCTCCAAGAAACTATGGCCCCTGATTTGAAATAGTATAGTGCCCTCTTTCAAATTATGTACCTGCTTAGTAGTTATTGTCTCTTAATTGCCAGACAATACACCCTACACTAAAGAAAGTGTTAAGAAGTCCAGAGATGGGAGATTATAATGCCCAGATCTGCCTCATCCTCGCTTCAAAATACTTAGAGATACTCTCATTTGATGCTGTAGATTTTTTAGTTTTCAAAATGGTATATTGTTGGGATACCCATTTTATTCCTGAACATTTCATGTATTTCAATCAAGATAATACAAACTAGGAAAAATAAGAAAAATGCATTATCATTTTTAAGAGCAGTTTTTATGAAAACCTATACGTAGAATCTGCTTTTGGCAGTTTTGTAAAGGTGCACTGAGGCCAAAGAAAGAACCACATTCTTTGTGGTGTTTAGAAAACTATACACACATTTGCTTTTAGTTCACTTTCTTGCTTTTTTTGGCCATTTGGGTAGGTTTTATTTTGCTTTGAGAGGAGGTATAAACAAACTAATGGTGTTTTCTGGAAACTTAGTCTTCTAAAAAAACCAATGTATAATTTGTATGGGTACATTATTTATATATATTCCTGGTATTGATGTTGGGATGTGTCTAGCCCAAAAAGTGCCAAATAGGTTCAGCACATGGGAGAGAAAAGCCTCAGCAACAGAGGAGTTAACTGAACTTTATTTGAACACTTATGTTTATTTTATTTACTATTTAGTATAATGGACATGGTGTCTTAAGGACAACATCATCATCAACATTTATTTATATAGCGCCAGCAGATTCCGTAGCGCTTTACAATTGGGACATTGGCCTTGCCTTACACTGGCTCCCCTTCCCCTACTGAATCCTTTTCAAACTCCTCACCACCACTTACAAGGCTCTCTCCAACTCTACTGCCCCTTATATCTCTAACCTCCTCTCCATTCACACTCCTGCTCGCTCCCTGCGCGCGGCCAACGACCGCCGCCTCTCCTCCACTCTTATCACCTCTTCCCACTCCAGAATCCAAGACTTTTCCCGTGCAGCCCCCCTTCTCTGGAACGACCTCCCTCGTTCCATCCGTCTCTCTCCTACTCTGTGCTCCTTCAAACGTGCACTCAAAACTCACCTCTTCCTCAAGGCCTACCAACCATCTACTTAACCCCCATCTCCTTCCTTTAGCTCGTCCTCTTGCCTCAACTGGCTCCTCTTGTGCCTGGTCTGAGGCCCCCTCCCCTCCTGTCTCCATACCTGTTCTTCCGCTCCATCTTTACTGCATATGACTAGCCGGAGTTTCTGAAGTATTGGTACTTTTTGTTCATTGTTCTGTATGGTTTCACCCTGTATAGTCTACTGTTAGTACTGTGTGCAGCGCTGCAGATACCTTGTGGCGCCTAGCAAATAAATGATAATAATAATAATAATAATTGGTCCATATAGTGGGAATACTATGTTGGAAATGTTGCCGAATCTTTTTAAATTTCCTTAGCCCCCACAGCTCATCTGGAACAAGAAGAGCCATAGTACTTTTCATTGCCAGACTGGTGGATTATAAAGTTTTTGCCATCTCCTGACTTCTGCATAGAGGTATGCGCCAACCAGTGACTGGTCCAGTCTGTCTAGGTCATGGTCATTGTCCCCTTGTATAAGACCAGGCTGTCTAGCGCCTGTGCTGGTTATGAAGTATGAGGGGGGGTGGGGTGGTATGCACCTTTCTACAAAATAGTACTTGTGGTTTCTACATTTCATACACTACATAACCCCCATTAAAATGAATAAGCCATTGAAAGGATTAGAAACGCTCTGCGTTGCTTGAAATCAGGATGCTTTTGAAAATCCATGCAAGTATGTTCAGTGCATGTCATTTGCAGGTATACTGCATATCAAGCACATAAACATTTATTATTATTATCATTCTTTATTTAGGAAGAAATAATATATTATGCAGCACTGTACATTGAGGGAATTGTGTTATAAATAAATTACATACAATGACAGAAAACAGGAGGTAAAGATGGCCCTGTCCAAATGAGACTAAACTCTAAGAGGTGTGGGGAACATTTGATACATAAGGTAGTGGAATAACAATGGTTGCTGCTTTGGGGAAAGTGTGTGTGGCTACTGTAAGGCAGAGGAATTGTCCGCCACTTACATTAAAGCCACAATTGGCGACTGGCATTGCTGTGTAGTGTGATATGGTTGTAGAGATATGGAAGATACACTAGTCATTATAGAAATCTTATAACAATCACCTGCTTGCAACTAGACGATTTATGGTAACTAAAGCTTCCCTTTCTTCTGGTCCTGGAGAGGGCTATTGCTTTTGTCCTGTATAGGCGCTCTTGTGGTCATCTGCCAGCTTGGAACAACTGTCTTCCCAGTATTTTCCTTTGGCATCATGCTTGCTGCTGGACACATAACCAGGACACCTGGTAACCATGTTCATAGAAGTTGAGATCAGAAGAAGCAGAATAGTTACAAAGTTACAATAGTTTCCACCAGAAAGTGCCATATGATTTTTGCAGAGAACATTTCTCATTCAAGCCTCTTATTCATTACCAGGTCTCCACGCCAGACACTTTAGAGTGATCCCAGTGAGGGGTCCATGGAGGGATATTCTCACCATGCCCCTAATCGGTCCAGCCGATCTGCATGTGCTATTGTCAGTGGCAGGGCAGCACTGTCCACAGGAGCATGTGAACTTCTGATCATGCAGACAAATCTTGACCAAGGAGTCGGTCTGGGAGGGTAACCAAGATGTCAAGTAGTGGCATGGTATTTAGGAAAATGATATAAATAGTTACACGCAGCTAATTGGAAAGAGTTTGCTATGAGGCCATTATCGTCTCCTTTCATGACGAGTATCGATGGCAACTGTTTTGCCCACCGACTTCAACCAATCCTTATGAAGGAAGAAGCCGGCGCCACTTGATGACGTCACTGACATAGGCAACGGTATTATTGCTGCTAAGGGGGTAATGTAAGTATACGCCCATGTACAATGTAGAAGGCTATGTAAACTACATTGTACATGGGTGCATACTTACATTACCCCCTTAACAGCAGCGATAACACCGTCGCCTATGTCAGTGACGTCATAAAGTGGCACCAACCTCTTTCTTCATCGGGATTGGTTGAAGTCGGTGGGCAGAACAGTCGTCATCGATACTCATCGGGAAGGAGGCGTCAGACGTTCAGACTCAAGATATCAGAGTAAGTCTTTTCAGGGTAGTCAGCATCAATATACTGACTACCACCGGATCTTTCCGAGGAGTCCTGTTTAGCAACACCATACAGGAAGACTATGTAAATATAGTTTAGGCAGAGGAAATGACGTGAGAGACTTGTACTACCTATCCACCTAGAATTACAGACCAAAGTATACTAACCTGTCTGGGTATCAAAGAGCTCATTAAAATAAAGGACTAACTGTGGACAACCGGCCTATTGCTGATTATCGCAATTTAACAAAAAGTATATCGCCGGGGCAGCTGAGGACGGGTTAACTTGCAAATTTGCATGCCAGTCTCTGCAGATAAACACATGTGTGAGCCTGCTTCCGGTTCGCATGTGCGCAGTAGAACTGTAAGTCTAGATTTGGGCTTTCAGTTGCACTAATGTTAAAAAGGAATAAATAAAAGAAAGTTAAAAATATAGTGTCTACAGAAAATCATTAGCTTTCGTCACATTACACTGTGGAAATTGAAATAAATTAAATCAAACTTTTTCCAGCTTTACACGTTTTGCCTCACAACATTCAACTAATGGGAAAAATGGCAAAAGCTCTGAAAAACAAATAAAAACATTTAAAACTAGAATAACACAGTTGTAAAAGTGATCAGTCCCCTGGGTATGTGTTATTTTCACTTTGATGTTGAGGATTATAAAGTGTAAATACTGCTGGGAAATTTAATTTAATTTACTTAATTTCCATGGTGTAATGTGACAATAAGTAATGATTTTGACCGGGTGTGAAGATTTTCTATAGGCACTGTGGATACAGATTAATAAAAGAAATAAATAAACATTTAGGGCTAGATTTACTAAGCTGCGGGTTTGAAAAAGTCGGGATGTTGCCTATAGCAACCAATCAGATTCTAGCTGTCATTTTGTAGAGAGCACTAAATAAAAGAAAGCTAGAATCTGATTGGTTGCTATAGGCAACATCCCCACTTTTTCAAACCCGCAGCTTAGTAAATCTAGCCCTTAAAGTCTTTTAATTCAAAAAATTAAAGCTTTTTAAAAAATATTTTAACCTGCTATCTGATAACAGTACAGGTACAATAGAAGGCTTGGGAAGACAGTGCCAGTGGTAAGCCTGCTCAAAGAGGAAAAAAGCCCAAACTGATAAATCAGACACTTAGGGGGGGGGTATTCAATTGTTAGCGAGATCCGGAAGCTGCGAGCTGAAATCCAGCGAGATATTACCGTATTAACGGTAATATTTTTCGAGCGGGGGATTTTAGCGGTTCTGGCTAACAATTGAATACCCCACTTAGGGATATATTTACTAAGGTGCGGGTTTGAAAAAGTGGAGATGTTGCCATTAGCAACCAAGCAGATTCCAGCTGTCATTTTGCAGAATGTACTAAATAAATGATAACTAGAATCTGATTGGTTGCTATAGGCAGCATCTCCACTATTTAAAACCCGCAGTTTAGTAAATATACCCCTTAGAGTTTTGTATCTTCAAGTGTTATAGCTTATTGAATCAATCGTAATTATTTTATGCTTCAATCAAATAAACAAGTAATGCTAAAATATAAGAATATATAATTTTTTTGTGGGCAATTATGACAGTCAATAAAAGTATCACCTTTACTGTTATTTCTAGTTACTACCACAGTAACCAGATGGCTATTTTAATACAGGAGACATAAAAGCAGTATACATCTACATCATAATTATTGCAGTTCTGCAGGACAAAGTTTCGTGTGGTTTCTGCAGTAAAACGACCATCTGGTCAATATATTATGACAATATGTCTTATTTTAACTGCTGCATATGTCTAAAGAGCTACAAACAAACAAAACTGTGTTATTTTAAAGACAATGAAAACTATGTATACATTATATTATAGCTCTAAGAATGATGTAGTAATTTAATTTGTGTATATTAAATTATGTAGAAAATTTACATGTTTACTTTCTTTTCCTTTTTTCTGAGTTATTGGAGTTCCTTTTTCTTGCCTCGGTTTTATTACCTCCAGTTTTCATCGTTCTGCAATCAACAGCTGTGTTATCAGTAAGTGGCTGATAGTGTTGTATGTGGTCTAGGTGCCTAGACATGCAAGTGGAATGCATAGAGCAAGATATATCAAAAGATGAAGCAAGTGCAAGTTGCTGTAAAAGTCTCTTTTAGAAACATGGTACTGTTACAGCAGCTTGGTCCTGTTATATTAGTATTAGCCATATGTTGACATGGGGGCAAGGATCTGTCATGCTGAACAAGGCATTACATATAATGGGCATCTTAGAATGTATGTCGTGGGAGTGAGCAATATGTCCTGGTAATTGGACTGTAAAATATTTACCTATATGTTTGCATGGACACACCAGGCTACCAGCTTTCACCTGGTAATGCACTCAGGGTCCCCTAATCACGTTCATATGTGAGTTGCCAGCTGTTAGAGATTCACAAAGATAAAACCAGTAGAAGATAACTTGAATGATAAGGAGGGGGATATACTTTAAAGTGTTTGGCATAACAAACTAGACAGACAGTGTAATAGGCTATGAGTCAAATGGTGGGTGGGGAGAGTGAAAAGTTAGGGGCAAACAAAAAAAATGGCCCAGATAATGAAAACACAAAAGAAAAGCAAGAAAAGAACACCAATGCAAGAAACATGAAAGACTAAGACTACATGGGGTTAAATAAGAGGTAAGAAAGAAGAGACCTAGAAGGAAAAGATAGAAAAGGTGGATGGGGAAAAGTGTGAGGAATACAAATAGATACTGTGATGTGCCCTATCTCTTCTTCCCTGCTGTACACTTGTCTGATCCCTGGGACCTTTCTTTCATGTTATTACTGAAAGGCTCCTATGATAAGAAGCTTTATTATTCTTCTGATATAGTCTGGTCTGCAACATAATATGAGGTTAAACTGCCATGCTCTCTGCGATCCGAGGTCTCTACACAAATAGTGAATAACAAGAGGTAGAATTGCAGCAGCAACAACAACAACAACAACAACAACAACAACAACCGCAACAACAACAACAACAGCAACAACAACCACCTAGATTACTGGCAACGAAGACAGGAACAGGCCAGGCTTTTATAGAAAGTCAGGGGGTGGAGCTTGAATATGCTGGAACATCAGGAGAACAATACAACTGAGCTAGAACACAGAATAAGACAGAGAGCTGTCCAGCAACCAGAATAGCGCAGCCACCAGAACAGCAGTCTCCAGAGGCAGAAGCTCCGAGTTCAAATCCTGACACGAGGCATGAAAGAAGCAAAAGGGGTAGGGGGTGTTCAAGAGATAGAGAGAAGGGAAAGCAGAGATGAGGCAACAAAGACAGGTGAGAAAAGAGCACAATGGGCAGAAGCAACATAAGGAGACATGGAAATTTGGCAAGAGGGCATAGAGAACAGGGCAAAGCTGAGAAATTATTGTGTAGTGAAAAGAGAGGAATTACAGTTATAAGGATTAACCCATAACATAACAGTGGTAAATAAATCATAATAACGTACATGTTGTATAATCTGCACCAAGGGAAATTGGCTTGGAAGATGTGCAGTTTATCAATGTTGATTGGTTTCACAAAAGTCTGACAATATCTTTTAAAGACACTTTTTGTTACCTTTCTCCTCCTACAGGGGTTGGTCTACAAGTGTGGTGTTTCCTCTTTGAGCAGGCTTACCACTGGCAATGTCTTCCCAAAGCCTTCTATTGTACCGCCACAATACATGTACTGTTAGCAGGTTAAAAAATCTTTTAAAAAACTTTATTCGTTGAATTAAAAGACTTTAAATAATTATTTATTTATTTATTTATTTTAATAATCTGTATCCACAGTGCCTATAGAAAATCTTCACACCTGGTCAAAATCATTACTTATTGTCACATTACATCATGGAAATTAAGTAAATTAAATTAAATTTCCCAGCAGTATTTACACTTTATAATCCTCAACATCAAAGTGAAAACAACATTTACCCAGGGGACTGATCACTTTTACAACTGTGTTATTCTAGTATTACATTTTTTTATTTGTTTTTCAGAACTTTTTGCATTTTTTCCATTAGTTGAATGCTGTAAGGCGAAACGTGTAAGTTGGAAAAAGTTTGATTTAATTTATTTCAATTTCCACAGTGTAATGTGACGAAAGCTAATGATTTTCTGTAGACACTATATATTTAGCTTTCTTGCAACTGAAAGCCCAAATCTAGACTTACAGTTCTACTGCGCACATGCGAGCCGGAAAGCGGGCTCACACATGTGCATATCTGCAGAGACTGGCATGCCAAATTGGCAACTTAACCCTTCCTCAGTTACCCTGGTGATATACTTTTGTTAAATTGCGATAATCAGCAATAGCCCTGTTGTCTACAGTTAGTCCTTTATTTTAATGAGCTCTTTGATACCCAGACAGGTTAGCATACTTTGGTCTGTAATTCTAGGTGAATAGGTAGTACAAGTTTCTCACATCATTTCCTCTGCCTAAACTATATTTACATAGTCTTCCTGTATGGTGTTGCTAAACAGGACTCCTCGGAAAGATCCGGTGGTAGTCAACATATCGATGCGGGATACTTGCCTGCTTGACCTACCCGGATTTCAGGAGTCTCCTGGACATTCCGGGAGAGTTGGCAAGTATGATGTAGCTTAGAAAAATCAAACCAAAGATAATGGAGTCTACTTATTAAAATGTGATGATAAGGAAGATTGTCTGTCGCCATGAAAATTGCAGCAACCTAACATTAAAATCTTGCTATACGCAGCTGCCCTGCGATACTGACCCGGGAGGTAAAGGTAATAACCTCCGATTCTAGCAAATCGCTGATATTCAACGACTTTGTCAGAGAAATTTAAAACTGCAATTTATTTAAAGGCAAGTTTTGCCTTTAAACAACTTACCACTGGAGTGGTAAGGGTTAACTTACTGCTTCACTGGGCCAGTCTCATGGGACCTGCGCATGCGTATCCCTGCTAGCCAATTTACGCATGCACGCTGTCTAAAAAAATAATTGTTAAAAATACATTCAAAATATAAGAAATAAATATACATTTAAAAAAAATATTGTAAATGGAAACTTTTTTTTTCAAATAATAAAGCAATTTTTCATTAATTTTATTTTCATCTCAGGATGGGATAACAGAAGAAGGATTACTGTGGTACTTGTACCTCCGACATGCTTGTTAAATAAGCTTCCCCATCCATCAAGAAGTTATTGATGGAGGTTAACCCTTGATGTATAGAGCGAAGCCCTATCACTGGTGAATATGGAACAGAGGGCCTGCTTCGTTAAGGAAAGTAAGACAAAAAAAAGGAATACATTTTCACCTGGAAACCATGTTACACTGCAAGGGGTGCAAATTAGTTTATTATTTTGCACATTAGAAAAATACTGTCTGCTTTTTCATGTAGCACACAAATACTTGATAGCATTATTTTTACACCGAAATGTAAAGTTGGTCTAGGACATGTCCTACCCCAACTATAAATCTGTTCCCACATTATAAATGTACCTCCCTCTCCAATGCAACATGGTTTTGCCAAGGTGCAAAGTTACTCTTTTCTTTTTGTTTTCCTTTGCTTAATGAATCAGGCCTAGAGAGATCATTGTGTGAGTGCATCTTAAACGCAGAGAACTGTAAACCGGGCTCTTAATGGTACCTAAGGGACATTGCTAAGAAAGGGGAATATGAGAAAATAAAGGTTAATTTTAGAGACATCATTAGCAGGAGGTGATAAAGAAGTAAAATATCAGAGGATAACATTTACTGCTGCACAATAGTCCTATAATTAATTACCCTCTCTTTCACCCCCTACTCAGTAATGCATTCCTCCCACCTTCACTTCCACCTTGTATTGCATGCTGAGATGGCGACAGAACGAGGATTGCGGCAGTAATTGTACCGCCACGACCCTTCCTGAATAGTTTATCTCTGGCAAAACCCACCGAATCTTATTGCCAGCAGGGACTTCTCTTGATGAATATGCCCCTTAGTTGTACACACATTTCAGTCTCAGGGATTTGTTGTACTGAGACATTTCCTGTACTCTAGTTATGAATTTGTATCCTGATTTCTTTTCTCAGTTTAGAACTGGCATTCTTTTAATCTTTCATGCGTATGAACAGTTAATAAGACATTTTGATACACTGCATTAATTATATATTCTGGCAAGTGTATTGTTCGTAGAACTGTTCTATACATTTTTTACTCAGTTTATTTGCGCAATAAATCTGAATTACCCAAACTAGGTTACTTTCATTTTAAAGGCCAAGTAAGTTGACTGCAGGCTTGTTTAGTATTTCCATCTGAACCATATATCAGGAGCAAAAGCTGGAAGAATAAACTACTTTCTACATATTGTGATGGGGTTCCGCAAGCTAATGCAAATTCTTGGTGGTTTTCTTCACCCAAAATACTTCCCCCATAATTCTTGCAGTTATGGTAATATAAATCCATAATAGCCGATACTGCTTTGATGAATATTGTAACTTTTGTCTTATTACTCTAGCACTGACTTCTACATACCCGTCAACTGCCCTGATTTCCGGATGTAGAAAGGGGCACAACTTATTAGGGAAACTGGTGTGGCATCATTTTAGAGTTTGCCACAGAAAATTTTGCCAGCCGGGTGGCATATAGAAGCAGCCAGGTGGGGGCAGTTGTAATACTTTGCAATCATATTGAAAAATGTTGGCGATTATTACCCACACC
This sequence comes from Mixophyes fleayi, assembly GCF_038048845.1. Lineage (NCBI taxonomy): Eukaryota > Metazoa > Chordata > Amphibia > Anura > Limnodynastidae > Mixophyes > Mixophyes fleayi. The sequence goes on from NC_134406.1 coordinate 240,005,945, forward strand.
TGCCAGGACTGGTTAGACTGGTGGTCAGTGGTCTAACACACACAGCTGGCTGTAGTGCTCACATAGTGCCTGTTACAATAGGAGAAACAATGGTTTTTCCTATTATAATAGGACTGTGTTGGGCTCCGAGAGCTGGGTGGCAAGTAAAAACAGCCGGGTGGAGCACTCGGGAAATAGGTGCTGTGGAGAACACTGCACTTGATATAACCTTGATTTGGGCAAATCAGAGAATGGTTTGGGGTAATCTGGGGTGTGTTCTGAAATGTCCTAATTTAGCAATTTGTAATATATGCTTTTGTTGTCATTTCTCCACTTCTTAGGCTGCTGCTTTTGTGCTGTCTGAACATCTATGTTAGTGCTACCATTAGGCAAAAATAGTCAGTTGCCTAGGGCTCCTAAAACACTGGTTAGAGGATGCCTAAAATACTGAATCAATGATATGATGTCACTCATCCAGGGATTTTAATACCCCGCTTGGTCTCCCCACAGCTCCTCAGCTCATCTATGATGTCACAGCCAAACACCACGCTCCATGTCTGAGTACCGAGGTTACCGCCACCATCTCCTGCTTGCCAAGATAAGAAGCAGCAGGACTGAGAAGGGTGCTTCTAAGTGGAGGTAGGGGCCTGCCTAGGGTGCCCCCAGGGCTTGCACTGACCCTGTTGAACATTGCATAGTTGACAACACTTGATAAAAAAACTTGTTGGGACAAATCCTAAAAAAAACCAGGAACTGGGCCTGGGAATCTGGGACAGTTGACAATTAGGGTATGCTCAACCACCTTCCATATTCTGCTATCTAATTTCTAAGAGCTAATGTACCATTTTTATGCAAGAGCTGCTCTTCCTTTAGGCAATTAGATCACTAGCAATAAAATAAACATTATTTCCACAATTGGATATCACTAAGCACAATTTTGGGAGGCCAAAAGGAATGTGTCTTTCCTGGGAAATGGGTGTGTCACGGGCAGATCAGGGATCGTTTTGGATTTATTAGGGTTGTGGCTTTATTTAGTCTGATTTTACACTGGTAAATGATTTGAGACACGCCTAATGGCTGCAATAATATAGTTTGTGCATAATGACAGCAATTAGATTCAGATGCGCTTACACTGCATTATTTAAATGACTCATAGGGGCCGGTTCAATTAAGAGTGAGGTCCTGCAGTAGCATCATACCACTTTCATACTGCTGCCCTGGCAATATCCCAGGTGTATGAACCGGGATATTGCTGGGGGACAGAGGCTCCCACGAAGAGAAATTCCCGGGTAGACCCTGTTCATACTGAACACAGGTCTGCCCGGGTCTCCATGGCAACATCACAAGAGGAGTTCTGATTGGCTCCTCTTGTGATGTGTTTTTTGTTTTTTTTTTAAACTTTGTAATTGTGTTTGGTGAGACCCAGGTTGAAAAACCCGGATCTCACCATTCATAGTGCAGGCGACCCGGGTCAGATCCGGGATTTACCCCACAAAAAGTCCTGGATCTAATTCCCAGGTCATCAGACCCAGGAATTAGACCTGACACCATTCATACTGCGCCTCGACCCGGGTGGTCTGGGCTTGCCCCGGCAAATACCCGGGTTTTTGGTGCAGTATGAATGGGGTATCACAAAGCTTATATTGTAAGATTTTAAATTTGTTTGTGCAGGTAGCACAGACAGAACTAGCAAGCTGTGGGCCCCTGTGCAGTCAAGCGGGGAGAAGAGGAGGAGGGAACCGGGGCCCCACAGCTTGCTGTATCTGGCCCTCTGCATCTGCCATGCAGCAGGCCTTATTAAATCCATGGGCCCCGGTGCACTGTTCCGCCACTGGCATGTAGGTATGAGTAATATTATGCTAAATACCTACCCTGACTGTCACTGCGCTTACATTTAGGTCTAACAAAGGTAAACCAGTACTTATTCAAAATAACTCTTCCTTTTAGGCTGCAAACTCTGGAAATTAAATAGTTAAATATATAATCTAAGAAGAGCTACAATGAGAACCTGCTATTAAATGCAATTCTGAACACATACTACGTTTTAAAAATACATATTAGAATAAAATAAGCGCTGCACATGATTTTCCCAAACAACACCCTAATTTTACCAAAAACACCCGTTCATGCCCACATTCTTGTGAAGCCATCATCATCATCATCATCATTTAATTATATGCCATACCCACTTTATGATAAATCACACCCCTGTGAGGGTCCAAGACAATTTTGGAGGTATGTGTACAACATAGCAACTAACAACTTAACAGTTTTTTACACAATCATTTGGTGTACAACTTATAAGGAACTGTGCTCAAGAATCTGGAAATTATATTGTTAGAAACAGACCTTGTTTTGAAAAAGCCTTTCTGCCTTGTTACGATGAGCAGGAGACACACAAGGAATGAGTTAGCTTATAATTAAAAGTTTAATTTAATTAAAAATGCAATTAAATTTTTTTATTTTTTCCTTTATAGATCCCTCAGTTTGAAGGAAACAATGGTCTTGCATGAGGAAAAGCCCAGGGAGTAAATGTGTCAAGTTGCGAGTTTGAAGAGTGGAGATGTTGCCTATAGCAACCAATCAGCAACCAATCAGATTCTATCTATCATTCATTTAGCACATTCTACAAAATGATAGCTAGAATCTGATTGGTTACTATAGGCAGCATCTCCACTTTTCAAAACCACTGGAAGCTCACAGCTTGATACATTTACCCCCAGGTCTTTAAAATGGCCATGTTGCTTTTTACATTGAAGCTCTCCTTTCACCTATTTCCATCTTTACTTACTTACTTCAATCTTTAATTACTCACCTACTTACATCTTCACTTACTCACCCCATACTTATTCCAGATGAACTAAGCCCAGTGAATTGGCATTTTGCTTTGTGAATTGCTTACACATTAAGACACTGTGTGGTTTATATTGCAATTTTTTCCCAGGTGGTTACTGTTTTGAGTAGCACATTGAGCGTTTAATATTATGGCACATAAATATTGATGAAATATTGTTTTTGAGTAATGCCCATAAAATACAGATAAACATTTCATAATATTAGGTTTATTATACCCACAAAAATATGTTTATGCTAAGAAAAAAAAAGAGCCTTAGCCAAGCGCTAGCAGAGATTTAATTAAACAGAACGTCTCTGCCAGGCATTCTGGCAAGAAAGTCATGATAAATGTGTGCATATTTCCCATACAAAATAAAATATAGGGATGCAAACCACAGAGATTATTATTTTTTATTTCCAGTGTATTTGATTAGCTATATTACTTTATATCATATTAAAAAAAATCAATCTGCGTGTAATTGCAAAGGTATAAGCCGGAATGGCACACATTAAATCAAACCGAGGGAAATGGACGATCCAGTTTCAGCACTAACACTATCCAAGTTATGTGCTCAGAGTACAAGCATTAAAGAAGAGATTTTTATCATCATTATGCCCTGTGAAAAAGGATAACATTGTACCTTACTTTGTGATCTATTACAGCTGTAATATCACACATTTCTATTATGTCGCTGCTTCTTGTCTTTCATGTCCTTTTATGCTTTACTTATATTTTTAAAAAGCAACAGGATCAAAGATGTACCGGTGACACAAGGTGCTAAAAATATCAGTACATTAAAGAGTACTAAAGCACACTGTGAAGGAATTGATGTATGACTTCGATTGAACCTATCTTTGGGACAGTCGTTCTCTTTCTCAAAGGAATCTTGATGCTCTGGTCAAGATACATTAACTCCGTGCTAAATAAATCTCGTGAAGGTGTTGAAAGTCATTAAGTGTCAGATGCATATCAGAATTTCCTGGAGAATAATAAAAATGTTAATGAATAAGGTATGACAAAAGTACTTATATGCTTAAAGGTTCATTTTTGAGTTTATGTTTTTGCCTACATTTTGCAGTCTATGTCTGCAGCCTGTTCTAACTTCGTAGTAGTGAATGTCTCTAGTCTATGTTGAATGGAAGTTTTAATTATGATGGTTTATGATAAATAACCATAAGCAGGGCCGTCTTAACAGTATTATAGGCCCCCGAGCAAATCAGTGCACTAGGGCCTTATCTACACAACCACTCAAAGGACTAATTATGCAAATTATCAATAAAATTAAGATTATATTTATAGGTAACTCCAACAAAATCAGTGTCCAAACATTAAAAAACATGATGTACAGCAGGGATTAATCCACACAAACGTTTGGACAATATAACATGAGCCTTGAAGTTGAAAAACAATAAATTCAACAAAGAAATTATGCTCAGTTGGTAAATCATACAGACGAAGATGGCACAGTATGAAATTAGTATGAATGATTTATTATAAATCAAGTGTTCAACACAAACATTTGCAAAATTTCTTTTCAGAGAATTGCTTAAAAATTTGCTTAAAAAAATCATGTGTTGATTTTGTCTTGCTTATGTACAATTAGTACGTGTACGTTGTTTTCATCAAGGCCAAGATATGTATTCACAACAGCAAGATCGCATGTACAGGTAACAGCTGATACCGAGGTGACTAGTTCACTTAAACGTTTTAATAAAGAGGGTTTGAAGGTTCTGAATAAATCTCCCGGAATAATATACTAAAAAGTTGGCAAGCCTATGTGGCTCCATGCTCGTGGGGCCCCTGGGTAGCTGCTTGGTGTGCCCATGCCTTAAGACAGCTCTAACGATAAGTAGACAGAAAATATAGATTATATGACGAGGAGCAGGGGATAGAACATATCATTGCTTGCATGGTGGGATCAGTTGTATCTACAATATTGTATATACACCAGTTTGGTGTACCAATGTATCCAATCCTTAGTGGCATATTGGTTTTCTGTGCGTAATAGCACACACACACATACAAGTGACAAAATACACTATGTTCACCATAGAAGTGTTTGCAATAAAGTGGAAGCTTTCTCACATATGTCTCTATAGAAGGAGTATATCCTTAGTATAACTTGTTAGGAATGATGCCGCATATATGCAATATATATCAGCACTCCTTTTAAATCATTGTGACTTAGACTCTAGGTCTAGTAGTGTTCACCAGCTAGCACTGTATCTATCTTGCACTGGCACAGTGAATGTTTGGTTCATTGATCAGGGTCCAGGAGCCAGCAGTGTATATTTATCAATGGTTTTCTGAGCAGAATTAATGGCTAGGGAGTGATCAAAGTGGATTCCAAAGTACCTTATGATGATGATCATCAGCATGAACCTTACTTGAGTAACCAAAAAAGTAAAGAAATATTTTTGAATAAATGCTCCGCCCCCCCAGGAAAATTCAGCCTCATGCTGAAAGTCTTAAACTGCCGCTGGTGCTTGTAGTACTGTGTAGTATGATACACTTTAAATGCCTCTTCATTCTTAAGATTCATGCAGCTCCGCATACTTTATAAATTGCATATTATTTTCAGACCCAATTAACTTCTGCATTTCTTTCATAACTTGCATCCAACTGTATAGTTGGATGCAATCATAGTTGTACTATACTGCTTCCTCCTGTTGGTTTCTATAACTTAGAAAACCAAACCAAACCCAAACCCTGACATTGTACATCCATAGGACATTGTTTACATCCATAGGACCAGTAGTGTATCCACCATGGGTGCAGGGAGTGCAGTGCACACTTATGAGTCAGGGTGACCTGTGCCAGCCACCTGACTTGGGCACACACTACATTTCTGCCTCTTGTATTTGTTTATCCCCAGTGGAGCATACTGTCCTCTTCTCAGCCTACTGCTTATCCTACCTGACACAGACAGTAGATGAGCTGGTGTCCCTGCACTTGAACAGATGATGTGGTAACTTCCAGTCACTACTAGACTGAAATGTCAGTGCTGTAGTGACCTCATAACCACCTGGCGTACTCCCAGCCTATCAGTATCTGGGAGCTGCAGCGTCAAGTGATCATGTCCAGGATCTCCATGTCACAGCAATAGGGTTTCTAGGATCCGTCTCGGGTCCCTTGGGACTAGCTGTGGCAGGAATGTAGTGGAAACTGGGAGGTCGGATGAGTGTCTTGTTCATAGAGATTACTCTATTCCTGTATACCAGATGTTAGGAGGAGGAATACTGAACTGGACTCCGTACTGAAATAAATGACTGGCATCTGGACCTGATGGACTGGAACCGGGATGTGGGAACAGGGAGGACCTGAACCCACGACCAGAGACTCAGTACCTTTAAGAACTCAGAAACTCAGACAAATATAGTACCACAACTGGGACTGGGAAGACTCAGAACTCAGGCAGTGAATATAGAGGGGTGGCAACCTTCTGAACAGAATAGACCTGGAACTGGCCCTCGACAACTCAGAACTCAGAACCTGGGGTAGGCCTGGAACTGGAAGTCGGTACCCCAATACACAGAGATGGCTCCAGAATGTGGATGACTCAGAACAACAATCTACCATCCCAGATAGCCAGTAGGAGAGACAGGATTAGATTGAAGAGAGGAGGATCCACACGGAAGGTAACAGCTGGAATCTGTACATGAGCAGATAGAATAAAGTTGAATCCACATGAGGAATTAATAGTCGAAAGTCTTTATTGCAGGTAGAATGAATTTAAACTCACTCAGAGGGTAAATGGTTGAAGTCCGTATCACAGCAAATAAGATGAAGCAGCAACAAACAGCAACAGTGGTGAACTGTAACCAGGAATTAGGAAGTGTTGCACTGGCAATTAGTTGAGTGTAGGAGGAGACTCTTATAGTCTGCAGAGGAAGCTAAGTGATGGATGAGATCAAATGTTCAGACTCAGCAGGACGTTTAGCAAATGTCTCACCCAAGATGGCAGCCTCCAGTACAGCAGAGAGACGTCACGCTTTGTCCCAGGATTTAGAATGCTGCATTCTGACAGGAGGGAGATGCACAGTGATGATACCACCAAGTGATGTAAACAGGACTAAGACCCCAATTCATGACACTCCAGCTCTCCTAACCATCACTACCACTGTTTTTAATGTAAGTGTTGGGGGAGGAAGAAGAATGGGGAAGAAGTGTGATGAATAACAGGGGTGGGAGGGATGAAATTATATGGTAGGGAGATTGGTGGAAGAGCACTCTCACCTTGTAATATAAGGGATGTGTCATGACAAACCTCATCTGGATATGTGGGTGTGAAAGGGTTCATCAAAGGAGATCTTCACTCCCTGACTTATTTGAAAGCACAAGATACTGTAAGCCAAATAATTTTCTCCATGAAATGTAGCATTATAAAAACCAAGCCTATCTGGCACATGAATTTGTTAAGAATATAAAGACAGAAAATTAAATGGAGTTTAATATGATAAAAGAAGTCACAATGCTTATTTAGTAAAAAAAATGCATAGCTAATTGACATACAGACATAGAAATGCAAAAAGTAGGTGGACTGTTCCCAGAAGCAGACTGACCCCTGAAATCTGACAATTTTTAGACTCCTATTAGCACTTTTTGAAACCATTTTTTCCATCTTAACTCCCTTCCTTGTGACCTTGTTGAAAGAGGTTCGCTGTTATAGGCATCTGTTTTATGGCCCTTTGTTCAAGCACACATGTTGCAAATTCTATACATATTTAAACTCTTTTCTAACACATAGCAGAGATACGAGGATAAGTCAATTAAGCCAAATATTATGTCATTACCTTGATTACACATATTTTTAGTGGTCTTCACAAATATGGATTATAATAGTTATTATTTGATGTATCATCACCATTTATTTTTATAGCGCCACCAAATCTGTAGCGCTGTATAGAGAATCTTTTTCATTCAAATCAGCCCCAGCCCCATTGGAGCTTACAGTGTAAATTCCTTAACACACACAGACAGAATAGGGTTAATTTTGTCAACAGCCAATTAACCTACTAGTTTGTTTTATTGGAGCGCGGGAGGAAACTGGAGCACCCGGGTCAAAACAACACTAACACGGGGAAAACATACAAACTCCACACAGATAAGGCTCTGGTCAGGAATCGAACACATGATCCCAGTGCTGTGAGGCAGAAGTGCTAATCAACCGTGCTGCCCACAAATGTCATTTACCTATAAAATTATATAACGCCATTGGAGTGACTTCCCCCTCAACTGGTTACTGTTGTCAAAGAAATGTTTGAAATCTTTCTGTACACAGGCATAAACAGTTCAAGCTAGATGACAAGTGCCAGGTTTTAAAGTATATATCAATATGAAATAACCCCTGGTTTACTGACACACAGGGACAGTGGCGCACGCAGGGGGGGTTCTGAGTCTCTAGAAACCCCCCCTGCGCTAACTAAGTGGCCACTGTCCTATACAGCAGCCGCGGCGCTGTCAAAGAAGCGTCCGCGGCGGTGTACAGCACCGCGGCAGACGCTTCTTAGACAGTGCCGCGGCTGCTGTATAGGACAGCGCTGGCGAAACGGAGCTGCTGCGCATGCGCAGCTCTCTCTCGTGGTTTTTTTTTTTTGGTCGGCGGGGAGAAACGGCGGGGGACGTGCTACAAACAATGTTATCTAGGTTTGGGTGAGATCATGATTACATTAATATATTATTTCTTCCTGATTAGACCATAATCATGAAAGGGAGAAGCAAGCACTACTATTGCACACACGCCCATTAAATTCAGAAAATGCCCCTGCATATTCAAATGCAATTCAGCCTAAAATGCAGCTTAATGCGGTGTTTAATGTTGCCCGTGGGATCTGACAGCATTTAGCTAGGAGTTCATTGAAAAGTGGGGAGTGTTAATTGCCCTTGAGAGCGGCAACAGACTGGTTATGAACTGCTCATGTCACTAAATGCTCCATCCTCTAAAGTACTCCTGGCTCAAACCTGTGTGCGCTATTTAACAACAGACAAGACAGACCTCGTACCCACTGGCATTGCATTTTCCATGACAAAACTCAAATAAAATATATGTAAATATATTTAAAAGACAAACACATTTAGATGCATATGTGTTTGAGGTTATTGCAAGTGAATGGAAGAAGTGTTCGGAAAAACTCAGACAACTGCTAGTTTAACCTGACGTGGGTATGGAGTCATTAATAGCATGGGTTTTGGTTATAGACTCCTTTACATGCGCTACACTAAAAAATTCTAATAAAATGTACTTAACACCAGTGAGTATGAAGCCTTAGGCGTATAACCAATACTTGCCAACTTTTCCTTTGTCAGGTTATCAGGTCAGGTGGCAAGTATAGGAAGGGGCATGGTGATTGCATCACTGTAGCCCCGCCCTCTGTTGCGATTGTTGGCATTGAGCAACAGGAACAGGGCTTAATGTAGCGAACTGCAGCATCACTGGGAGTCCGGGAATCACAATATAACCACAACTGTCTGGGTATATCAAATATGTTTATTATGTGGCTATGAATGGTAGCAGCCCCTAAACACTATTTTTTGTTAATGTAATGTAGACAAATTCAGGAAATAAGGGATGAGGGTCCTAACTAATAGAATATACTGTGTAAACAAGCAAAATATTAACCAGTGAACTTGGTAATCTTTCTGTATGTGTACAAATTACAATACACTCTGACATATCACATCTACTTTACCCACGCTGTCTGTCTTTCCGTGGGTTCTCTAATAGCTGCCCCCACAAGACAAGGCCTGTTGGAGTTACTTGAAGAAATAGTTGACTATCACCAACACAGTCAGTAGCTAACAGGAATACTTGGCAATTTTTTCTTTCAGAAATAATTGCAAATATTGTTATTTTGCTTATATTTTAACGTAACTTTAAACACATATTAAATTCATTGCACAGTGCATTTTAGTAACATTTTCTGCTATATTATTTTCCATTGAGGTATTTATTTGACATGAAACCATGATATGTTAATTAAATGAACCAGGTTGCAGAATTGTAGTTTTTAATTTAATAAATTACTCAATTGCCTAATCTCATTGATATTTTAAACATTAAATATGACAGTTGGATTTTAAACAAGATTAAAACTGCACGAGGGCTGACAAGATTAATTAAGGTTTATGTAGAGAAAATTCAACTTCCACATTTTTCTAAGCATAAAAGCTAGAACTGCAATGCAATATTTATTTAATCTCCAGTATTTTTTGTTACTGCTTTCCTCTTTTGTCCTTTGTTTTGTTTCTGAGCTGAAAGTATGGAAGCTTTATCACTTAATAATTCTAATAAGAAAAATAATAAATAAATAAATATATTAGAGATCAGCGGTTCAGATTCCTTGAAATCTGACGAAATCCGTCGTTGGGGATCCAGCACACCCCAAAAAAGCTATATATTCTAATCTTTTCTATTTTTCAATACATTAATATTTTGGAAGGGTCATTCAGTGAAATATATATTTAAATAAGGCAGTTTGTGAGGGTCAGCACACAGAAACGCACCCCAAAAAGCGCTATATATTCTAATCTTTTCTATTTTTCAATCTATTCAGTCCTATCTAATTCTATCCTAATTTACTGTTGCTATATAAATAAATAAGGATGCTGAGAGATAGATGTGGCCTGCACCCCTACTACGAAAATTCAAAGATTAGCTACACAATACATTGCCAGAATATTGATTGGTTGCCAAGAGCATGGCTTTCATTACCTTGCCGCTATAAAAATAAATGAGGATGCTGAAAGATGAATGTGGCCTGCACCCCTACTACAAAAATTAGAAACACAATACATTACCAGAGGATTCATCGGTTGCCACGAGCGTGGCTTTCAATACCTTGTTTTACTTATATGCTCTGTGTCATAAAACTGGCCTTCTGAATCAAACCAGGGGACTCATATATATTTATGGGAAAGGAGGAAAAATCATTGCCCTGGGGTGAGCTTCGTCCAACGGGTAACGAGAACTACCTGAGGCTTGCAGCAGAGGTGGTCCCCAAGATCCATGTATATACATATGGAATGTATATAAATTATATTTATATGTCCTATTAGTGATGTGTAAGAAATATGTAAAAGAGACAGTTCAGGCCAATATTCGCCCTTCCCACACATGCAAATATGTATAATACTTACATTGATGCAGGGCATTGATTGCCCAAAACATGACTTGCATGACAATGCAATTGAAAGTCCATATTTTGAGAAATTAACAGGACAGATTTTGGACCTGGCAAAGAATACATGTATAGATGGAGATATGATGGATAATGATTTATGCTATGTGATGAAGTTATAGAACGGTAAAGTGGGGTTAATTATTTTTAGAATTGAGTTGGAGAAAGCAAATGCACCGGTGGCAGATTTACAAAATCCTACATTAAGACAACAGTAGACAACTACGGACAGTGGCATTAGTAGACCTTTAAAAGATGATGAGAGAGCACAATGTTAAATGGTGCAAGTAAACATGGCATTGTCCTTGGAGTGAGGTACATCTGTGCCACAATGCTGCCCTACTGAATGAAACCAGGGGACTCGGAAACATTTATGTGGGAGAGAGGGCAGAAAAATCATTGCCATGGGGTAAGCGTCGTTTAACCTGGGGGTAGCGGGGACTTCCTTAAACTTGCAGCAGAGGCGGTCCCCAAGAAGGGGTGTACTTGCTCTGATGGCAACCTTGATGCCTCATACTGCCACTACGTCCCGGCTAGTGACCAGCAGCCAGGGCGCACGGCTTTAATTAAATTAAAAGGCAGAGGACAGTGGTATGAATAATAGAGTTAGATATTTTGGAAATACATTGGCAGAGCATTTATAGGCAGCCAATAGCAGGGCTTTTCTACCTTGTTTTCCTTATAACATCGTCATCATCAGCTATTTATATAGCGCCACTAATTCCGCAGCACTGTACAGAGAACTCACTCACATCAGTTGCTTTCCCATTGGAGCTTACAGTCTAAATTCCCTAACATAGACACACACAGACTGAGAGAGACAATGTTAAATGGTGCACGTAAAGATCGCATTGTCCTTGGAGTGAGGTACATCTGTGCCGTAATGCTGTCCTTCTGAATTAAACTAGGGCACTCGTAAAGATTTATGTGGGAGGGAGGGAGGAAAAATCATTGCCCCAGGGTAAGCTTCGTCCAACCCCGGGGTAGCGGGAATTGCCTGAGACTTGCTGCAGTGGTGGTCTCCAAGAAGGGGTGTACTTGCTCTGACGCCAGGGCAACCAGGACGCCTCACACTGCCGCTGTGTCCCGGCTAGTGACTGGCAGCCGGGGCGTGAGGCTGTAATTAAATTATTGCTGCCTCTTGAGTTTACGTGGGGCGCGTTTCTCCTATCTCCATGCTACCGGTTCCTGCTCATAAGCTTCTACTACATTGAGTTAACTCCTGGAGGTTTTCGAGTACCTGTGAGTGCGTCCAACTCTACGGGAAAGGCGGCTGCTATAGGGGAAGACCTCTCCTGCTAGTTCTAAAAGCTTATGACAGTTACTATGAAGCCGTAACACTGTAAAGAATTATTTCCTGGGATCAGTGGTGTAATAGCAAACTGACCTTCCACTGTTTAGTTTTGCTATTAGTTGTTAGCTGACTCCCACTGATCTCTCCTCCACCATTTGTGTTTAAATAAAAACTGTGAACCTTGGCCAAATTTACATTGGTGTCTGTGTGGTTATTTATTTATTCAATTACAGTAATAGTAAGTCTGAACATGTGAAGGACGTTTGGGTGCAATGAAAGGGAAATATCAACACTGCAGTTTTTTATTTTTTAATAAACTTGATTCAGAGAAAGCAAATGCAATGATGGCAAAGTTACTAAATCCTTCTATAAGACTACTCGCTGCAGACTTGGGCTAACGTTGTTGAAAATTGAGACTGTTGTTAAGGGATCATTAGAAAATTAATTAATGTTAATGCTATAAAACAGGGTTGTCCGTCCCGCGGCCCGCGGGCCGCATGCGGCCCAGCCCGCCTGTAAATGTGGCCCAGCGGTTGTGGCAAGGGGGCAGCGCTGTTAATGAAAAAAATATCCTGCAAAAAAAAAAAAATACTTACCTTGCGGTCACGTCAGCTGGCGCTCCGGCTCCCTCCCTGGTCTCCTCCTCCGTGCGGTGCTCGCAGTGAATGTCGGGGGTGACGTCATCCCACCCAACATCCATTGCGTAGCGCAGCACAGAGGAGTCACCCGCGTGAACTATCAGCAGCAGTGAAAGATTATCCAGTATCTTATTGTTGTTACTCTGAATTTGGACTTTCTGCACCATGCAATTATGAACTAGCTGTGTTCTCTGTATGTATCTTATATAAATATTAAGAGATGATTGTATTTTTAATATTTTAAACCATTTTAAATGTGCAGTGCTGAGTAGGGTGAAAATATCACCCACTGTTACCCTTATCGGAGGCTGCTCCATGAGCCATTTTTCCCGCCACCCTATCTTTAAATCTCTCTAGATTTCTATTAGTCCTCCTGATGCTACCTATATCGGTGACCATTTCAAACTGGTCAATAAAAAAAATGATTCATGGGTGCAGAAAGTTTTTGGCATTTAATTCCCCGAACCCCACTAAGGGGCAGATGCAGGTAAGTTAAATTGTAGCTGGTAATGGGACTATTGCTTTAATCATGATTCTGCAACAGGTTTCCTAGCTCTTACTAACTTCATTTCCAAGTAAGTTTAATATGTTAACTATGTTTTCTATGTTTTTTTTGGATGATAAGCTATCGTTAGTGTTAGTGTATTTTATGTGCGGCCCAAACATACTCGTCGTCTTCCAATGTGGAAGCTAAAAGGTTGGACACCCCTGCTATAAATAGTAATATAGGAGCAAAAACAGCTCAAAATGACATTATTTTACCTATTTTTCATAATTTTCAATTAAATCCAGATCCAAAACCAAGATCCAGAGCCTCATAGAGAATACAAGGGAGCCATTGCCTCATATCTTTTTGCAATGATATGCAGAATATCACCTGTTGATGAATCATGAACTGCAACTGAAGACAATCTGGGATTGTATAGGTTACTACATGTTTTTTTAATTTCTGTCTTTTCTGTTGTTCTATTTGGTTGTCTTGACTGCCATGTATTTTGGCCGCTACTCAGTCACTAATTTTAGCCCGCCAGCTCTCTGTAGACTTTGGCCAAAATTAATGAAAATGTGGACAGTTGTGAAGAGATCATTAGAACATAGACTGTAAATGAATGTTAATGCTATAAATAGTAATATAGGAGCAAAAACAGCTCAAAATCACATAATTTTACCTATTTTTCACAATTTTTTATTAAATCTAGATCCAAAACCAAAACCTTTGAGGATTTGTGGGCAAAACCTGTAACAAAACCAAAACATGAAGTCATTTTAGAACCAAAACACAGGGGTCAGTGCACATCTCTAATCTATCTATCTATCTATCTATCTATCTATCTATCTATCTATCTATCTATCTATCTACCTCATATCTATCTATCTACCTACCTCATATCTATCTATCTACCTCATATCTATCTACCTACCTCATACCTATCTATCTACCTGCCTCATATCTATCTACCTCATATATATATCTACCTCATATCTATCTATCTATCTACCTACCTACCTCATATCTATCTACCTCGTATTTATATCTACCTCATATATATCTATCTATCTGTCTATCTATCTATCTACCTCATATCTATCTATCTACCTATCTATCTATCTATCTACCTACCTACCTCATATCTATCTACCTCATATCTATCTATCTATCTATCTATCTATCTATCTATCTATCTATCTATCTATCTACCTACCTATCTATCTACCTCATATCTATCTATCTATATATCTATCTTACCAATGCCACACTCTAAGTTTTGTATTTAATAAAATTGTCATTTTAAAAACCACTGCCAAAATTGGCAAAAATCCACGACTTAAAATAGAACAATGATTAATAAATAATTAGAGATGCTCGGGCTCAGTTTTTGGAAAACCAGTCCCACCCGAACTTCGGCTTGGTACTTTTGCGAGCCCTCGTAATTTCACAAAGAGACACAGAAGGGTTAGCAGGGTACTTGGCAGTCTCCAGTGCAGTTAGGCAGCCTCATTAAAGAAAGAGAAAGTGGAGGGCTGGCAGTGCTCTTAAAAGTCTCCATGGCATTCTACTGTGTATTTTTCACACAGAAACAGGAGAGGTGGCAGTGTTCAGTGCTGAAACAGAAATTCAAATAATAGGGCTGGCAGTGTTCTTAAAAGTCTCCAGTCACATTCTGCTGTGCCACAGCTCATCCAGAAACAGGAGAGTTGGCAGTGTCCAGTGCTGGAACAGAAATGATGTATGAAAATAATATTCTGACCTGTGAGGTGTTCAAAATTGACTGGAAATGACTGGAAATTAGTGTTATTGAGCTTAGTAATAATGTAGGAGCAAAAAAAATAATTATGTGATTTTAGCTATTATTCTTAAAAAAATACAAAAACACAAATCCAAAACCAAAACACACGAGAGCGGTTTTGCCAAACCAAAATATGAACTTAATCCAGATCCAAAACCAAAACCAAAACACGGGGTCAGTGAACATCTCTATAAATAATACCTTCAGTGAAGAAGCTTTAATTTGACTAGTTTGGGGTTACTGTTTGAGAGAAAAATAACCCTGTAATGACACTTTTAGGAACTGCAGTAAACACATTGTTGACTGACTTTCTGAGCTCTTCCCAGTGCCACATAAACAATCTGAAACTGTTATGGGAAGTAGAACTAAAGAAACAATTAATGACAGGGGCAAGAGTTACACCTGCTCTCTTATATATGCATTTTGCAGTTTCACTTTTTATGAAAAAAGTATAATTAAAATATGATTCTTAATAAAAGTTATGTATGAATCAATATAATTGAAAATAACAATGTACTTAATTAAAAATTCACATACAATTTGTTATAATAATGTATATATATATATATATATATATATATATATATATATATATATATATATATATATATTGCAGCTTTATATAGCCTGCACTTATCACTTTTCAAATTACATTAAATTATTAAATTATACATAAATATTTGAAAATAATTTCCTGGGAGGTTACATTTTACATGATCATGTCAGCTTTAAAAGCAACATGTATTTTACATATATTTGTGCTGTGTGCAGGGAAGTAAATGTGAAAATTCTGACAGCAGTTGGATACATAGGGGGGAATTCAATTCAGCGCAAAGTCTCGCTGGTATTTTGCAGACACTTTGCACCTATATTTTTACTGAAATATCCGCTCATTTTTCCTTGCATCTCTATGGGTGAGTGTATATTTTCACCGTAGTAACGTTAAAACTGCGCAGCCATGATGTTCCTGAGAACATTGCGGCTAATTGAATTCCCCCCATAGAGTTTGTTTACAGGCACCTGGCAGCCATGATGGGTCCTGTGAGGGTCTGCTGCAATACCAGCTTTGGATGACAGGTGGCAGTGCACTCTCAACGCTGACAATAGTAGCCCTTCTGCTAATGGCAATCAGGACGAAGAGACCTCACCTGCAGCATCAGCACTTCTGCTAATTATTACGGCAATCAGGACGAAGAGACCTCACCTGCAGCATCTGCACTTCTGCTAATTATTAAGGCATTCAGGACTAAGAGACCTCACCTGCAGCATCAGCACTTCTGCTAATAATTAAGACAATCAGGACTAAGAGACAACACCTGCAATATCAGCGCTTCTGCTAAAGGTTCAGTCATTCAGGGCTAAGAGACCACAGCTGTAGGTAGTCTTTATATAGCCCTCACTTCTCCCAAGCTTTCCATGAGCAATGTTTGGACTTGCATTTCTCTGGTTAAAAAAACGTTATTTTCTTTACCTGTTCACATACTTCAGCTACGTCCCTCACTAGTCTAAGTCGCTAGCCCATCAACTTCGGTTTTGTCCCTGACAATTGTACCTTTTCCAACCTATGGACTTGTCATGACCCACACTCTCAGAACTAAGCAGCCTAACCAGACCAATCTATGTATATCAACGTTTCATAGCTGACAAAACTCTTTGTAAAGGTTACGCTGAAAAAAGTTTTGGAATTCAGAACAAAATTCAAACAATAAACATAAATAAATATCCATTAGCAATGTAAAAGATAATCAGAGGACAAATGTACATTATAAAACAACTTTACCTATTAAAACATTATTTCAAATTACTTTTTCTGTTTGGTCTTCTTTAAAAGTCTTGTGAATAAATCTGCTAAAATCAAATTATTGATCCATACCCAGGAGACAACCTACAAACTGAATTCTAATCCTTATTTATTTATTTAGGTTTTTAAGCTACAGTACGCTATAGCTACAAACACAAGTTTATGTATTTATATGTCCCCTTATTTGCAACTTTAAAAGCAGAAGATTAATGTAATGACCAGCAGATGTCAGTATTATACTTTTGGACTGATTAAGTGCACATTTAATATATCATAATGTAAAATATGAGTCTCACTTAAAACAAAAGCCATAAAACACTTCCTTCTGGCGATTGTAAGTTTATCAAGTGAAGGTCAATTAAATCCATTAAATCAATATTGATGTATCACTTGGATAGATGCAGGAGAAACAATATATTTAGCTGTACAATAGTAATCTAAAAGTTCATTGTTTCTATAGCTGCATACATTTATTCTCCACTTTAATACATGACTCCATTCATATTGATTGTGTATACAGTATGATAATGGTTTAGACAATAAATAGGATAGTTCTCTTTTTTTTTCTTTCCTCCAGATAACAAGCCTATTAAATTTTCATGCAAGAATTGAATGGACTTGATGAGTAGCAGTCAGAGGTTTCAGTTTCGGTAAGAATGGAGAAGGCTGCAGTGTTTTGTGCATATGTAATTGTTTTCTCAAAATTTGCATAATATTTTCTCTTTTAGAAAGAAGCATCTGGGAGGCTGTTGTTCACGTTGTATGGCTTCATAAGGTCATCAAAGCAAGAGATACAAAAGAAATGGAAATGAAAAACAATCCTTAAATTGTTCTTAAATTCTATTTCTTTTTTTCTCAGAAATGTTTGATTCCCTGTCAGCTTTTCAGACTTTAAAAAATACCCTTGTGAATGTCTGTTTAAATTAATGTCCACTTTTATGATGCTGCAAATTTTATTATGATCAATATTGTGTAACTAGAAAGAATAGCATTGTGCCTATCATGAGACAAGGGGGTATATTTACTAACCTGCAGTGGAGATGTTACCTATAACAACTAATCAGATTCTAGCTGTCATTTTGTACAATGTACTAATCAAATGATAACTAGAATCTGATTGGTTGCTATAGGCATCATCTCCACTTTTTCAGACTCGCAGTTTTATAAATATACCCCAAGGTTAGAATTTCTTCTCACATGGAACAATTCTAGGGGTGGCAAAGATCAGGTTCTCACTTTGCTTTCTTGCTCCTACACAGTAACCAGTAGACCACTCTCTGTATTATATAGTCAGGGCCACTATTGGGAAGGGACAAGGACACCGGTGGTAGGGGACCATAGAGATTTTGCTCCTAAAATCTGTATTAGTTACTTCACTGCTTTCTTACTTCTTAAAGGCAACATCTACAAACAACTCCCCACACTCTGATTTACCAATAGTTTCAGGATATGGAAGCTGCTGACTTTGGCAGCCAGTTGGATTCACTGACCCAGTAGTTTTCTGACTGACGCTAAAATGAAATCAGAACCAGGAGCTGCCTGCTAGATGTCAATAGCTCCAAGCTGCTGTTCCTCCCAGAAACAAGCAAGCAGCATGTTTGTATATATTATCAACAAGATTGGAGGTCTGCTTTAAACACTAGTGACCCAAGTTGAGGTTTGATTGAAACATTAGCTCTTTTATCCACTCAGTACTTGCTGATCAGCCTTAAGCCATCTGAAGGAACCTAGTACCTCTACAAATTCAGACTCACTTATGCAAACAAATGGAAAGATACATTAATACCTCTATTTTATATAAAAAAATAAATATGTGTATGCTAATACATAGGAATAATAATAAATACAAGTAACAAAAGGCAAGGGGTTCACCACGAGAGAGCCTATTACTCAATCCTACACTAAAGGGGCTATATTCACCGTCCTCCCTGGAGTGCCATACTGTTCACTCCTCTGCCAGAAAGACAAGGACCAAGCCCAAGCTCATCCTGCTTTTGGCAGGTATACAAATTAGCAAAGTCCATGGAGATCCTATCAATTGCCTGGAACAGCCCAACAGGGACTGTAACCCCTAGTCAGTACTGTTCTGAAAAAGAGAGAGAGAGAGAGAATGAGAGAGAGAGAATGAGAGAGAGAGAGCACAGAAACATGATTTTTATACAAACCCAAGTTCTGTCCCACCTCTGCCATGAATTAAAGTAAATATTTGAAATCTACATCTGCAATCTTGATGATTGTTTGAGCAGGGGTAGCCAACCAGCCGACTTCCTGTCATGCTTTCCACTGACAGGAAGTTCGGTATTTGGAATGCAAACTTGCGTTACAAATGCCAAAAAAGGAAGCCGCTCGGCCGCAGCTACAGCGCCCATCACCACTGACGACCACTGCTAGAGAAAAGTAATTTCTACAACAAACTGCTCTAATAAGAGCATAATTCTCAATTCTATTCCATTCCACTACCACTCTCACTCATCCCTTCCAACTACCTCCTCCATAGCCAACCTCCTATTCCAGCCCACTTATACACCACCACCCTTCCCACCCACCTCTACTCCCACTGATCTCACTAACACCTTATTTTACTTAATCTCTCTCTATTTCTCAACTATAAGTTTAATATTAATTTCTATCTTATAATACACATATTTGCAAATGTATGATAAACCAAATGCATCAGAAATATAGATAGAGTTATAGATATCTCTCTCTCTCTCTCTATATATATATATATATAATGTAGATATATATATATATATATATATATATATATACACACACATATATGTATGTATATATATATATATATATATATATATATATATATATACATATATATTATGTAGATATATATTGTGGCAAGAGCCCGCTACTGCAGAAGCACACGCGTACAACTTCTTCCTTTTTATGGTTCTTTATTGTCAGGATGGTAATAATGTTTTGACACCGTATACTTGCACAGCGATTATGGAGACGCTCAACGCTTACTATACATAGTCCAGCTCTCTGTCCAGATCAGCCAGCTAGCCTAGCGTTGATCTCTCTGAACAATGAAACAAGCAGGGTTTTATACCTGACACTCCTCCCACAGGCTTAGCTTGATGGAGAGGTGACACACCCACCTTCTCTTTAAAAGGAAACGCCCATCCCTGGCTCTGTTTAGACTATCAGACCCACCCTGTCTGTTTGCTGAGAGGAAGCAGCTTTTAAATCATGTAAGTAAACCAATTTTAAACTACACATATGTTTTTACCTGGTTTAATCTCCACCTAGGTACATAACTGTGCCAATGTTTTACTCTACTTCCCTGCTTTCTCTGCATATTGCCAGCTAAATGCCTCCTTTTGTAACATATCCCTCCCCCTAGCGTCTCCAAGTAGGGGGACGCGGACTTCGCGAGGAGCGCATATTTTCGTGACAACGCATCTGCATTTTGGTGTAGAATCCCAGGCCTATGTTCTACTGAGAACTTGATAGGCTGTAGTGCCAAGAACCAGCGGGTTACCTTGTCATTTACCTCCCGGTTGTTCTGCATCCATCTTAATGGTGCATGGTCTGTTATTAGGGTGAACTCTCTGCCTAGGAGATAATAGCGCAGAGCTTCTGTAGCCCATTTTATGGCGAGACATTCTTTCTCCACAGTGGCATATTTTTGTTCCCTTGGAAGCAACTTACGACTTAGGTACAGGACAGGATTTTCTACTCCATTCTTTTCCTGTGACAAGACTGCACCTAAGCCAACACCAGAAGCATCAGTTTGTAAGAAGAACCTCCGGGTAAAATCTGGTGCTTGTAGAACTGGAGAGGAACAAAGAGCTAACTGAAGATCAGACCAGGCGGTTTCTGCAGAGTCAGACCAGATTAATCTATCTGGACAACTTTTTGTTTTAACATGTCCGTAAGTGGAGCAGCTCTAGTGGCAAAGTGGCTTACAAACCGCCTGTAGTAACCTACTTAGCCTAAAAAGATTCTTAACTGTGACTTTTTCTCTGGTCTTGTCCATTTTTTGACTGCCTCCACTTTGTCTAGCTGGGGTTTTACATGCCATCGACCATCAATGTACCCCAAATATTTGGCTTCTCTCATGGCTATGGCACATTTCTCTGGGTTAGCTGTTAACCCTGCGGACCGTAATGAAGCTAAGACCGCCTCAACTTTGGCTAAATGTGATCCCCAGTCTGGAGTATAAATCACTATATCGTCCAAGTAAGCAGCTACATAAGCTGTGTGAGGTCGTAGCAATTTATTCATAGCCCTTTGGAAGGTGGCAGGTGCCCCATGCAACCCAAAGGGTAGGACTTTATATTGATAGAGACCATCAGGGGTGGAAAATGCAGTCTTTGGCTTGGCCGTGGAAGTCAGTGGAACCTGCAATAACCCTTTGTTAGATCAAGGGTTGTTAAATAATTGCTACCAGCAAGATTTTCCACTAGTTCATCCACACGTGGCATCGGATAGGCATCAAACTGCGACATACTGTTTAGGCGCCTAAAGTCATTGCAGAACCTAATTGTCCCATTGGGTTTCGGGACAAGCGCAATGGGACTATTCCATTCACTAGTGGACTCTTCAATTACATCTAACTGGAGCATCTTCTCGACCTCCTTTCTCACGTCCACCCATCTGGCTTCTGGAATACGATATGGCTTCTGCTTGACAATGACTCCTGGCGCAGTGACAATGTCGTGTTCGATTAAGGTAGTGTGCCCAGGAATGGAAGAGAAGACATCCCTGTTCCGGCGAATCATTTCTTCAGTCTGTTGTCTCTGCTGAATGGACAAGGCTGGCTCTATGGGCAATTCAGACTTTTCAATGGCAGTACTCACTACCTGAGGAGAGGTTTTCTCATCATGCCAGGGTTTAAGGAGGTTCACATGATATATTTGCTCCTCCCTTCTCCTACCTAACTGGTGGACTCTGTAATTGACAGGACCGACAGCCTCTAGAACTTCATATGGACCCTGCCAATGGGCGAAAAGTTTGCTTTCCTGGGTAGGAACCAGGACTAGGACCTTGTCCCCAGGCTTGAAAGATCGAACAACAGCACTTTTGTCAAAACTCTTCTTCTGTCGTTCCTGAGCCTCTTTTACATGTTGCTGCACAATGGGCCCTATCTTTCCTAGCCTCTCATACATTTGGGACACAAATTGTACCAGATTTGGCTCCCTGGGACCTTGCTGCTCCCACCCTTCTTTTAACATATCCAAGATACTCCTGGGCTGTCTCCCAAACAATAATTCAAAGGGACTAAACCCTGTTGAAGTTTGAGGTACCTCATGGATGGCAAACATCAAATAGGGAATAAGAGTGTCCCAATCTTTTTTCTCTTGAGCCACTGCTTTCCTGAGCATGTGCTTTAATGTGCGGTTAAAGTGTTCCACCAAGCCATCTGTTTGTGGATGGTATACAGAGGTGTGAAGCGCCATAACCCCTAGCAACTGGCACATGTCCTTCATCAGTTTAGACATGAATGGAGTACCCTGGTCTGTGAGAATTTCTTTGGGTATTCCCAAGCGTGTAAACATCAATACAAGTTCTTTAGCTATGGTGCTGGACTTTATGTTTCGTAGGGGAATTGCCTCTGGATACCTGGTTGCATAGTCAAGCACCACTAGTATATATTGGTGCCCACGTGCGGATTTTTCCAGGGGCCCCACAAGGTCCATAGCTATCCGTTCAAAGGGAACTTGTACTATTGGTATTGGAATGAGAGGTGCCCTGTACATGGGTTTGGGACAGGTTCTCTGACAAATGGGACAAGACCGGCAATACTTTTCACTGCCATGTGTACACCGGGCCAGTAAAACCTAAGCAGAACTCGTTCCCATGTTTTATCCTCCCCTAGGTGTCCCCCACAGACATATGTATGTGCTGCTTTTAACACTAGGGTTACATGGACCTGAGGAACCATTAATTGTTCTACTTTTTCCCCCTGTACATTAGCAACTCTATACAGGAAATTATTTTTAACAATAAAATATGGTATACCTTCTGCAGGCTGGGCGGCTTTCGCTACCCCATTTACCTCAGTCACACTTTTAAAGGCATGTTTCAAAGTGACATCATTAAGTTGGTCTCGAGCAAAGTCCTGCAAAGGAAATAAAATTGGTATTGCGGACCAGTCCGTATCCTCACTGACAGGCGGGGTGGGCTCATCTGCGACATCACCGACCAATGCTAGTTTGGACTGTCCCTGTTTCCCCACAGTTGGATGCTTTTGTGGAACTCCTGCTGTGACTCACAGGATGGCATTCCGGTTTGGCGGTTCCCGGAGATCGATGTCCAGATGTTGTGGATTCTTAGGCGGTTCCTTTAAGACCGGGCTTCCAACCGTTGCATCAGTTGCCGGCATGTCCGGCCGGATCCGCTCACCAAGGACATCATTAAACAGGGGGAAGTCTCGCCCCAAAATGAGTGGATATGGGAGTTTAGGTGCTATGGCAGCTACCACCATAACAGTTTTGTCTTTGAGTGTGACTGGTAGTATTGTTCTTTCACACTCCTCTGTTGTGCCATGTACGCAAAGAACTTTCACTTTGGGCACCCGAGTAGTTATGGTTTTGGGTAAAGCAGAGCTGGAAACCAATGAGAGTTCACTCCCCGAGTCAACCAAGGCCAGAACAAGGTTTTGGTTGATTAGCACAGTCACCCGGAACAAACAAGGAGTTCTTGATGTGGGACTCATGGTAAAACAGCTTGGAAATGCAGGTCCAATATGTGCTACAGAACAGTCCATGGGTTCCTGTAGTTTAGGACACTCTACCTTAAAGTGGCCTGGCTCACCACATTCAAAACACTTCAGATTAGACAGCTTTGCACCTGGCCCTCTGTCCGTAGCAGTTTTGCCATTGGGCCTTGTGGCAAGGATTGTCAAACCTGGCTTTTGGCGTGGCAGCGGCTTTGGCACAAATGCAGGTTCTTTAGTCATTTGCTGTAGCGCACAAAACCTTTCTACCATGGTGGCAAGCTCTTCATAAGTTTGTGGGTCTGATTGCAGAACCCACCTTTACAAATCGCGGTTCAGCCCCCGGATGCAGTGATCTATCACCAGAACTTCAATAATCCGAGAAGGCGAATTCTCTTCAGGCTGCAGCCATTTCTTTAAAATTTTAGAAAGCTCAGCCACTTGCGTTTTGACCGGTTTTTCTTTATCATAGCGCCATTGGTGATAGCGCTGGGCTCGGCCTGGCCCGGAAACTCCAATGCGAGCCAATATTAAGACTTTAGACACAGATAAATAGAGGCCCGTTCCTCATCTAGATCCATATAAGCTCGCTGAGCTTCACCAGTCAGATATGGCGCCAGTCTCTCAGCCCAATCTTTAGGAGGCCATTGTGCCCTTTTTGCAAGTCTTTCGAAAGACACCAGATATGCTTCTACGTCATCAGCTGGTGACATTTTCTGAAGAACAGGACCAGGTGGTTCATTTCTGTCATGCCTCACCTGGCTTAACTCTTCTCTTAAGAGCCTTGTGTTTTCCACCTGTGCCTCGGTGACTTGTAGCATCTGAGCTTGCTGCTGTTGCTGCGCAGCGGCCACATTCACGAGGGTTTTCAGTACTTCCTCCATGTTGACGTCTGCGCGGGTTGGGTAGCGGAAACTTGCTTCCCGGAGCATCCCACTCCTGACACTACTTGTGGCAAGAGCCCGCTACTGCAGAAGCACACGCGTACAACTTCTTCCTTTTTATGGTTCTTTATTGTCAGGATGGTAATAATGTTTTGACACCGTATACTTGCACAGCGATTATGGAGACCCTCAACACTTACTATACATAGTCCAGCTCTCTGTCCAGATCAGCCAGCTAGCCCAGCGTTGATCTCTCTGAACAATGAAACAAGCAGGGTTTTATACCTGACACTCCTCCCACAGGCCTGGCTTGATGGACAGGTGACACACCCACCTTCTCTTTAAAAGGAAACGCCCATCCCTGGCTCTGTTTAGACTATCAGACCCACCCTGTTTGCTGAGAGGAAGCAGCTTTTAAATCATGTTAGTAAACCAATTTTAAACTACACATATGTTTTTACCTGGTTTAATCTCCACCTAGGTACATAACTGTGCCAATGTTTTACTCTACTTCCCTGCTTTCTCTGCATATTGGCAGCTAAATGCCTCCCTTTGTTACAATATATATATATATATATATATATATATATATATATATATATATATATATATGTATATACATATATATATATATATATATATACATAGATATATATATATATATATATATATATATATATATAAATATATATATATAAAAGACAAAAAAAGAGAAGCGCCACGCATAGTGTATTAAATGACCAACAATTAGTCTTCTCAGTGTGACAAACAAGTGAATTGGCCTCGTACCAAAAAACGAATAATAAACAGCTTATCTGTAATTAGATTCCCGACATCCTATATAGAATCCTTGATGTCCAGTCCTTATGGCTCCAGAAATTCAGATCACTATGGACTCAGTGCAGAGCAGAATTCGACTAACACTAATCAGTGTCCTCTTTCCATTAGGATGTCACTTTGCAAAGAGAATGCGATTAAACCGGTTGCACTGATAACTGTTATGTCTCCGCCGACTGATCGATGACGGAACCCGGTCTTCCGGTCTGCCTTACCTCAGCTCAGAAGGTCCGGTACACTATGCGTGGCGCTTCTCTTTTTTTGTCTTTTAGAATTATTTGAGCACTTGCAAATGAGTGCTTTTTTTGAGGAGCTGCCTGCTGCGTAAATCTGTATGTTTTTATATTCTTATTGTGTATGAGGTACACACATATACACATAGGTATTGTCACAATTTGGTGTTTTTCTATTAATGCACTAAGCGCCTTTTGCTTATTATTTTTCTATATATATATATATATATATGTATATATATATATGTCATGCATTTGGCTTATCATGCATTTGCAAATATGTGTAACAGAATTTTTTCAGTAAAGTGCTAGCCGCACACCCATATTAGGTTGACCACACCCACTTGGCAAATGTCACTCCCACTTAGATCGGGGGCGCCGGTGCCCTGTCTCGCCCAGGGCACTAAAGTGTCTAGTTACGGCACTGCACTGGACATACCATACACCTCCTATAAGGAGGAATTAAAACCACCCATCCCTCCAGAGTTAAGTGAAGGAATCAATGACTGCGACACGGACTGGCCTCTGGTTGGTGAGTAATGTCTAAATGTACATTTTTAAACCCTGGCAAAATAATAAGCATGGCTCATGTAAATGTGATTTTTACACATTGAATGCAGAAGCCTGACACATATTAGATAATGTGCTAAGGACATGTGGATGTCATCTTCTTAGTTTACAGTTTCAAAAATGGTCCTTAATTTTTTTTGTAAATAACAAACATCTCACATTTTCCCAAATTGGTCTCAAACACAGACAACCCCAGCAGTTGCTTGCCAGGATGAGGAGGAATACTTAGAAGGTAAATCTAAAAAATGAGGTTACGGAAGTTGGGGGGAGCACTCCTCAGCACAGTACTACAAGCACCAGAATACCCAGTGCTGCCAGGGCCCGCTGGGACCTGTAATGCACCAACAATCTAAAGAAACCAGACACCTTGCTTTACCAATCATTTTATTAAAAATATAACACCACACCAATACTTACCAACACTTGTGTTCTAATACAATTAATGCAAATCATCCGGGAAACACTTTTATTTTTAAAGTTAGGTCATTCATTGGGTATAATTTAACTGTATTGTACCTTATGTTATCCTAACATAGTAAACATAAATTGATTTTCACAGCAATCTCGCGTCAAGTTTGCAAAATCGCAGCTTCATGCCTAAGGCGACTTGTATTGTTAGAGTGGGATGGCGATTTGTAGCATGGCAATTTTGTTAAAATCACTTTACTGGCGATTTACTATCAACTTACACTTTCATACATCGGCGTCTTTAAAATCGCACAAGAAAATCGCCAAAGACCACAAATTGCTTCTTGATAAGTTTACCCACTGATGTGATGGGATTGTCCTTCTGTCCCAAATCTTTAGTAAAAAAATTGGGCGGGGGTTAAGGAAAGAACAAATCGTGCACATTGGCCCATTACTAGCCAACAGATTAAATGTCTGTTTTAAACATTACCAACCCCATTGGAGATTTAATTTATATTGCAATTGAAAATAGTGTGATAGGTTAAAAGATGAATCCACTTTTGTAGGCTGCTTTTTTTATATTAATGGATATTAATGACTACCTTGCCATCTTTTTTAGTTTGTTATGTACAGTGTCTATCTTAGAGAGTCCTCTAGACTAGAGATGAGGAAAGGTTTAATTCACAGAACAGAATGTAAAACAAAATGTAGGAGCTTTTCTCTTAAAGATAATCTTTAAAGATAAGACACTATTTAAGGACAGCTCCTCTTATGTCAAACATGATATGCCAAATGCTTCCATGAGTGCGTGTACATAATGAGAAAACGAAAAAGATTGTGATAATCTTAAATTCTGGCTCAAACTTTAACTTTGCACAAATCTTTTTTTTTTGCTCCAAACTTCCAAACCAATGCTTAATGTACAGAGTTGGTACATAGGGTAAAGGATACAGTTTTCTGTAATTATAACAGTGTAGATGGTAAGAAACGTACTGTATTTTGCATTGTTTAGTGGTTGTGTTCTGGTGTTAGTGTTGATAGTGGTAGAATATGAAATAATTAGAGTTTTGCATTAGATTGTAAGGACTCTCATACGCAGGGCCCCACCCTACCCATTGTCTGTATTTATTTGGTCTACCTTGTATGACCCTGTAATATGTATGCCCATGTGTCTCCACTGTGCAATGCTGCAGAGCACTGTGATGCTTTACAAATCAATGACAATAATAATAATAATAATAGTGTGATTAGTGGTGTTATGTAAGGGAAGATTTTACACAACAGAAGTTCAATTCATTTTGTATAATTACAGTGTTATTATGTGAGTGTGCTTTTAAAGTATGTTCATCATTAAGGAATAACATCAGCTTGGGCTGTAGTTTACATTATCACCACCTGTAGACTTATAAGGAACTAAAGAAGAAAATAAGAAAGCCTGAAAGAAAGAGATTCTCCTTTTTTTTTTTTAAATCAGATTTTTTGTATTTCAATTTTGTAAAGTAAACATTCTAAATAGCCCGCATAGGGGTAATAAACATATATCAAATTAGAGATTCAAACAAACCAAGCAAAAATAATAATAATAATAATAATAATAATAATGAAAGTTTAGTATTTTTATATAAACATTTATGAGTGAATGCTGAGTATAGGATATCATTAAGTAGCTAGTCAGCAGCTGGGTACTAATATAAAAGGGGTCTGTTTCTCGTAGTTTCTCAACTACTTATGGAGAAGTCTTGGCTGTTATAATACGTCAGGTATACACAGGGCCGCCATCAGGGGGGTACGGGGGGTACTGTTGTACCGGGCCCGGGCTCACCAGCACAACAGCGCAACACATACTTACCTGGGGGCTGTGACAGCCAGAGCACATGACCACAGGGGAATGATTCCTCCACCCCTGCGATCGCATTCTGGTGCCTGGCTGTCACGGTGACAGCCAGGCTGAAGACATCAGCGGAGATCAGAGGACTGCAAGACAGCGGGCCCCCAGGTAAGTATGTGTTGCGGGGGGGCGCTCAATGGGGGGGGGGGGGCCCGGGAGACACGGGAAGCCCGTACTGGGCCCTATGATTTCTGAAGGCGGCCCTGGGTATACATAAATCTTTTGTGACCTACAGTTTAATTGACAAGAGATATCCATTCATTCACTGTGGGACCTTCCGGGGACATCCATTTTCTGCCAATTATTACTTTCACCAACATAATGTGGTAATAAGTAGTTTAACGAGTTTATGCATCTTTTTCTCAGTCTGCTCCAAACAAACAGAGTTTAGGATTAGAGGATGAAATCCACACTTCAAGCTGCATTACACAGTCCATAACCCTCTCCCAGACACTAGACACTTTCAGACATCCCCACAACACATGCCAGAAATCCCCTCTCAGAGTTTTTCATGATTACCACTAAATTTAGTTAATAGTAGAGTGATAGGATATGCTCTACGTAGGAGAAAAACTTGGATCTGACTAAATATAGCAGATGCAGTGATTTTATAGGGACTTTCAAGTATATTAGCCCAGTCTTTATCACTAATTTCCCCTAAATCGCAGTTTCTGAGGTCTTCCATATTTAATTTTTCCATTAGGATACAGTTTATGGATGAGATTTGGTGTCTAGCTCCTACTCTTGCTAGTTTCATTCTTAAACGATCCAAATGGAGACTTGGGTCAACTCCATGAAACTACGAGTTTAAGGCGTGTCTAAGTTGTATATATCTAAAGAAGTGGCTCCGAGGGAGATCATGTATTCTCTGTAGCTGCTCAAATTAATATAAAACTCCATTTTCAAATACATGTCCACTGTGGTGGATATCATATTTGTACCAGGCCTTTTTCTCTCTAATTTCACTAACTCATAAAAGTTTAAATTACTCCAAAAGAGGGGTCATTGGGTCACCTTCAGAACTACATTAAAATAGATAAATTTTGTTGAAATCTGCCATATTCTGATAGCCTGGGACACTAGAGTGGGTGTTTCTACCCACTAGAAGAAATTGAAGTTGGGAGTGTGGAGAACCTGTTTTAGATACTTTGTGCTGTGTACATTCAGTATCAATGCATTACAGATTGTGGTGAGCAACAGTTCGTGTGGAAGTTCTGGTACATGGGAGAGCTGTCAGATTTTCAACAAGGTCAGATTGTTGGTGCGCATTTAACTGTAGCATCTGTGACAAAAACAGACACTTTAGTCAGTGTATCCAAAGCAATAGTTTCCAAGGTTATGACGGCATACACAGAGTATGGGCATCATCAACTAATAGGAATAGTGAATAGTGGCCGCAAGCCAAAATTAAGTGAATGGGAGCGCAGAACGTGAAATTGGATTGTGTCTTAAAATCATAGAACTGCAGCAAAAATGATGGGAAACTCAATATTCATTCTGCAGACCCCGAGTTCACAAAAACAGTCTGATGAGAGCTTCAAAAATATAACATCCACGGTAGAGCTGCAAGTGTCAAATCCCTGATTACTGACAACAATGCTAAAAAGTGAAAAAAATGGTGCCTGGATTATAAAACCTGAACGTCTGATGCTTGGACATTGTAATATGGTCCGATGTGTCAGGCCGGGTTTACGTGTGGAGATTGCCCTAACAAGCCTATAATCCTGAATGTCTGGTTCCAGCTGTAAAACATGGAGGTGGATAATGATAGTTTGGGCAGCAACAACTTGGCATCCTGTTGGTCTTTTACTCTCAAGGACCAAATTGCTGCTAGTGACTACGTGGTCATCAGGTACATCACAGGGTCCAGATATTGTTTCATGATAATGATACCATTTTTTAAGATGACAATGCCCCCATACACACAGTCAGAATTGTCCAGTATTGGTTTGAGGAGCATGAAGATAAACTTCAGCATCTTCCCTGGCCAGCACAATTGTCAAAATTAAATATCATCGAACTACTGATTCCCTCCTCTGTCATCTCTCAAGCAATATGACTATGTTATTAATGAAGAGTGGTACAACATTCCACCTGATACTATTCAGAACTTATATGAGTCCATTCCAAACAGGAAACAAACTGTATTACAGGCAAATAGTGTTCCAACTCCATATTAATAAAGAAATGCGTGGTTTCTTTTGTCCATCCCCTGTAGATGATCAAAAAACTTCTGTGCAAAAATAAAATGCATACAGCAATGTAAACCTTTGGCAATCAAGCACTTTAGTGGGAAGTCTTCTTCCCCTCTGTGCCTTTGCCACAATATGTTCAGAGTTACTTCTTTAGCGTGTGTTTTCACAATGAAGCGGAGTATACTACTTACTTTGTTACTAATGGATATATCGGTTTCCAGATCTTCCTTGTAGATTTTTCCTGATGGATGTAATACTTTGATCCTCTATAGCCTATGTGCCTCAGTTTCTTAAGGTTTCTATTCTGTGCTTTCCTTGTACCACACGTGTCTATGTGGCTGCGTTTATTTCCAAAGCACCGGATAGCTCCTGCTCTCCAGTGGTGATCGATGTATCGGCGTCCTGTCGTTGAAGGATAATGCTCCGGTTACCATACTATTCCCATTCGTTCCTCCTTCGGGTTGCCAATTTACATAGCTGGCGTGCATGGATGGAACCTTGATGCATCCGTCAGCTCTCTGGTGAGCTACATTATATGTAGTACCATAAGGTGCTCCGTTGTTCTTACAATTTGTAGCACCGCCTATTGTTCTTAGATTCTGTAGCTTTAAATGGATGCTAGAGACTTGTAGATAAGTGTTAGGAATAGTCATAAGGATGTTTTGGTCTCCTGTAATTAATTTCCAGTTGTGGTTGAAACTATTGTGTCATTGACAGTTGTGGAGAAGGGCTTTTGAGTTTTCCATTTGTCGACGGCCCACCATATAAAAATGGCGCTGAGACAACTGGCTAACCCTGCTCCGCTGTTCTAAAATGTGGGGTAGAAAATGGTGTAAAGACACGGATACAGAGAGGGTGCCAGGATCTAAATGAAGTATTCAAAGTAAACACTGTGGGCTTGATTTAAAGTTAACCATAATATTGTGACTTTTGCATGTATGCAAAAAGGTGTCCATACACTTCCGATTCTGCAGCTGTATTTTATGTTGCACATATCTTTGAAGTCATTCTGTTTCCATGTAAGCTACTGCCACATTCAGGGGCCTTCTATGAAGCCCCTTGCAGTGTCATCTAGTCTTTCCTTCACCTCTTCTACCCTTTGTCGACAGTATATTTATAACATGCAATAAACGCCACAGTACTCATGTAATGAGACATAGCATTTCCTGATGTTGTTAGTGTATGTGGAGCGTGTTTATTGACAGCCAGAGTAGGTAGGTACAGGGAGGTCAGGGAAAGCAGAAGAAGCATCGCTCCCCTATACTTTCCCTAGATGGTTCCCATATTGTTCTGAAGACTGCTGTATTCACTTTATCTTACATCTACTGTTTATACAATGATGTCTGGCAGTCATGAATGCATGCTGTGCAGCTGAAGCACATTGCAAATTGCTTCTGACCCTTAGTACCAGTGAAACAGTATTGTGTGCCCTGTGTTTAAAAGCTTGAATTTTTATACTGCTCCCTAGAGTATAAGTCCTAAAACTCTGGGGATAATGTATCAAACTGCAGTGTAAAATGTAATTAAAGGCAAAACCTGGCGTGTTTGGTTGATAAATATATATTTTCCAACCCAAAACGTTGGGTTTTGCCTTCAATTAAATTTGCATCTTAAATACTGCCGGCAAAATCGTTGTAATTTTACACCACCACATGTTGACACATTTCATCATCATCATCATCCTTTATTTAAATAGCACCACTGATTCCACAGCGCTGTACAGAAAACTCAATCACATCAGTCCCTGCCCCATTGGAGCTTACAGTCTAAATTCCCTAACATACACACACAGACAGAGAGAGAGAGACTAGGGTCAATTTTGATAGCAGCCAATTAACCTACTAGTATGTTTTTTTGGAGTGTGGGAGGAAATCGGAGCACCCGGAGGAAACCCACGCGAACATAATCATCATCAGCTATTTATATAGCATTACTAATTACACACACACACACACACACACACACACACACACACACACAGACTAGGGTTTGATAGCAGCCAATTAACCTACTAGTATGTTTTTGGAATGTGGGAGGAAGCTGGAGCACCCGGAGGAAACCCACGCAAACATGGGGAGAACATACAAACTCCACACAGATAAGGTCATGGTCGGGAATTGAACTCATGACCTCAGTGCTGTGAGGCAGAAGTGCTAGCCACTTAGCCACAATTACCTCTCTGTCTCATAGTTGGCTGTGAAAATAGAAAAAAAATCCTGGAGATTAGTAGGAGTACAATGTTAACATTTGAATATCTCTTTTTAACAATAAATAACTTTGACAACAGCTTGTTTAATAAAAATAAGATTTTTATTATAACTGTTCTCTAAAAATAGTTTACTTCCTGATTTTAAATGCTTATATATTACTTTCATCCTTTAGGTTACAGCCAGACTGACTATAGCTTGCTGGCTATGTATTATTATTATTATTTTTTATTTATAGGGCGCCACAAAATGTCCGCAGTGTCGTACAGGAAGAAACAATAGGACAGTACAAGGTAAAACAGCATGGTATAAAAAACAATAACACTATAACTCAGGTAGCTCAAAGCACAGCTAGAAAGAAAGGCTGTAAGAGCGAGGGAGTGTGAAGGAAATTCAGTAGAAGCTGAAAACCTGTGCCTAAAAGTCAGGGCGCAGCTAACAGGTAAAGAGCCACTGAAAGGTGCAGAGAAAAGCAGGAGAGGAGCTGGTGGGCAGTGTTGAAGTCGTATAATTGGATGAAAGAAAGTATATAGGTTTAATATTGTTTAGCCATGCGAATGCGATCCGTACGCTACGTAACATGTGGCGTGGTGCGTTCGCACGGTAAAATACGCACGCACACACTCGCATTACAACATTTAGTTATTTATATAATTCATATTCATATTGGTTCCGTTACACTGTAATTTATGAGCAGATAGCATTTGGTTTATTATTAGTTTATATAATATGATTATATGTACATTTTAGTGTTATTAAAGGCTTAGGTTATAGGAAAGGTGTCATGCCTGATATCATATTGAAGCCCTAATCATCAGCAGCTGTCCGGTGGTCGGCGAAGAGATCGCACATTGCATACTTTAGTTATTGATATTAGAGAATAAACCTTTGTATGATGCTGGCTATGAAAGAAGCATGCCCCCTGGAGAGATGACCCCCACCTTTGGATTCCTTAGATTGAATCAACCTATTACCTGTCTGCCCTGGACCCACCCAACGTCTGGACCTATAGAAACAATCTACGTCATCTCTATTGTTTAAGTGTAACACTGTACTGTATATAATCATAGCTGCACACCCTTTGGCTCTCAGTCAACTCTGACACAGTATTCTAACAGATATACTGTCCACCGGATCCCCATGGGTGCGCAGCGAGCGCATGCGATTGCATTGGTATATATTTATCTTTTGGTATTGGCTGTGCTGTACTATACTGTATCATAATATAATAATGTACTGAATTGTTGACTATTTACATCTGCTAAAGTAAACCACCATGTGCTTTGGAAACACATACAGTTGATTGGGCAATGCTTATTTGAAAATGATAGAATTACTTTAATAGCAGAAAGCCCAAAACGGAGGTGGGCAGAGCAGCTGGAGAGCAAAGTTAAAAGTGGTGGAAATAGGAGGAGAGAGGGCCCTGCTCAACGGAGCTTACAAATGGTGGAATGGTGACAGAGTCACACGGAGGTAGAGGGAAAGGGGGGAAAAGGGATGAGAGGGGGAGGTAACCGACAAGGTGGGAAGTTAAGCGAATGAGTGGTAAGCTTTTAAGAAAAGATGGGTTTTTAATGCCCGTTTGAATCTGCACAGATTGGGGGATGATCTGATAGAGCGAGGGATATCATTCCAATGTAAGGGGGCAGCACGGGAGAAGTCTTGATTACGTGAGTGAGAAGAGGTAATCAGAGGGGAGGAGAGGCAACAATCAATGCAATGACACTGAATGCAGTGGGCAGGATGGACAGGATGGAGTATGAATAGAGATGAAGTTGGAGATGTAGGAAGCAGTGGAGTTGGTGAGGGCCTTGTATGTAAGGGTTAAGAGCTTGAAAAGTATTCTGTAGGAGAAGGGAAGCCAGTGAAGGGCTTGGTAGAGGGGGGAGACCGAACTGGAGCGGCGAGAAATGAAGATGAGCCTAGCAGCAGCATTGAGTACAGATCAAAGAGGAGTGAGATGAGAGTGGGGGAGGCCAGTAAGGAGAAGGTTACAATAGTCCAACCGAGAGATAATCAGAGAGAGGATGAGAGATTTGGTGGCATCCTGGGAGAGGAAGGGCCAAATGTGAGCAATGTTACGTAGCTGGAAGCGGCAAGACTTAGCAAGAGAATGAATGTGTGGGGTAAAGGAGAGAGAGGAGTCGAGGATGACACCAGGCAGCGTGTTGTGGAACAGATGAGATAGAGGAATTGTCGACAGTGATAGAGAGGTCGGAGGGGGAGGAGGTTCTAGGTGAAGGAAAGACAATGAGTTCGGTTTTATCAAAGCTAAGTTTAAGTAAGTTTTGATACTAAATAACTATGTAAGATTTGGAAGCTTTACCTTGAGAGCTGTGGAAGATAATCATCAAAAACAAACAAACAAACTTCTTTTTTTATATGTATAAATAATAATTGAACTGTGTAAGGTTTATGATAAATAAGGTAACAGCAGAATGGTTCTTGCTGTTTGAAACTGATACTTTTCATGACATATTAGTGGCTAATTCATTCACATATCATAAAAGTTTCTACAACTTGTTGTTTCACTGTTGCTACGTTTTTTCAAATTAACAACTCTGGTCTGTGAATCTTCACTTCCGAAGATTTGCCAGTAAGCATCAGCTGATCACTATCACTGCTACCAGCTAGATCTCATACATGCACACATATAAACACCCCCCCCAAGCCCTCGTCATTTCAGCCACACATTTTTTGTTGGCAGCTACAACCATCAATATTAACAAGGCCGCTACATTCAACTCAGTTCCCTCCTCCAGAACAGTCAGCATATCCATCTTTGCCCCTTTAAAAATAACAATTAAAGTATAACAATATATATCTTACGTACAAATAATTCACAGTACATTAAGTACAGCATATTAACTGATGAGGCAAGTCAAGAGTCAACAAAAGGTATGTTGTGAAACTGGAAGCAGACATGATTCAATTGAACTGATATATATATATATATATATATATATATATATATATATACATATATATAAAAAAATAAATATATATATATATATATATATATATATAAATATATATATATCTCAAAAATATAAATGTATTCATGCCTCAGATTGATTATACATGAAAGCCATGTTATATATGTATTTGTAGGGCATTACACACTTGTATATTTGTCTGCTTATAGACACTATTGCAATAGATTTTTTTTTTTACTTTCAACGATATCTGGATCATTATAAGATGACTTTCTTTATCATAATATAAATACTTATCTGGTAACTCTCTTCGCCGTTCAATTACCCTGTGTCCCACATGAATTGCACATGTAAAGGCTCATCTCAGACAGTAAAACTAGACAGATACACTGTGCACATTGGGCCTCGTTGATGTTACTATTACTTATTGAATTGACAGGCTCTTTGTCTTCTACACAGGGACATATATTTTTTAATATGGAATACCGGAGTCCCATTTGATATTCACACTACCATGTAAGACTGAATATGGGTATATTTGGTGGTGTGGGCTATTGGCTGGCTGGGTGAATGACTACATTTTTTTCCCCACAAAATCCACTTTAACAATAGGGACAGGAATAGTAAAATTCACCAAGCATATATGCTTCTTTAAATATTGCCACCATCTATAATGGTGACTTCTTAAGGCCCCAATGTTATTGTTTTTTTGCCCACTAACATCTTTTACTACCCCATAGCCTCTCCCCCACCTCCATAACATGGTTCCAAACTCCTATAGTATCTTGTCTGTGTAAAATAATTATATAACTCAACTGAGTCCATGGTTTAATGTTTATATTATATAAATATCATTATTAATATACCTCTGCTTCCCTAGGCCCAGGTAAATATGGCCTAACAAACCCAAGCCTGGAGGTAAATTTATCAAGCTGCGGGTTTGAATAAGTGGAGATGTTGCCTATAGCAACCAATCAAATTCTAGTTATCATTTATTTAGTACATTCAGCAAAATGACAGCTAGAATCTGATTGGTTGCTATAGGCAACATCTCCAGTTTTTAAAACCAGCAGCTTGATAAATTTACCCCTTGATCTTTATAGGTTTTCTTGAAGATAGGTCTGTATATACAGGTCTATAAAGGTACAGTATGAGAGAGGGTTATGGACTGTGCGATTACACTATTATATGAGGTCATCATTTAGGACGACTCTACAATACATATAGAATATTTCTGTATGGTACTCATATGCAAACCTGAAATCATTCCTGAATGGAAAATCCTGGCAAATATTTCCACGTCCTGATCCACCCATTCCAAACTGCAGCCATTTCAGGTAATCACATCCCTTTCCCAGAATGCAAAGCTCATTTCAGCTGCCAAAAATCAAGACTGTTGTCCAGCAAGTAGCATGCACATATTTACATACCACCCACACAAAATGAGAGCTATAGCATATTTGCCAGTGCTCTGTCTGTTATTTTAACTTTCATTTTTCATTTAGAATTCAAGTTGACCCTAAATGAAAGGCTGCCTTCATGTCATACCAAGCAATAATGTGTAATGAAGAGCGTCTCCTGGGCATTGTGTTATTCAGACTTTCAAAACACATGTGGGAAAAATGCATCATGTTTAATTTTTATGCCCCTTTACTATATCAGCTAATATTTGAATATCCAGTGGCGCACGCAGGGGGGGTTTCTGGATCCCCGGAAACCCCTCCCCTCCGGGAACCAACAGTACTGTACAGCAGCCGCGGCGCTGTCAAAGAAGCGTCTGTGGCAGTGCTGTATTGTAGTATAATACAGCACTGCCGCGGATGCTTCTTGACAGCGCCGCGGCTGCTGTAGAATTCAGACTCGCTGAAATGGAGCTGCTGCTCTCTCTCGTTTTTGTTTTGTTTTTTCGGGGGGGCGGGGGGGGGGGGGGCAGAAACTTCCCCTTCTAAATCCTGCGTTTGCCCCTGATATCATTTACTTTAGTTTTAAAATATTTGACATTGATATTTTCTTTCTTTCTCGTCAGGGTTTCCACAGCTGACATAGTGTGTGGGCTGCAATGTCTCCACAGAAGGACTTATCATTCACAGGTAATTATTTTTGTTCATGATGAAATATAGTAAACTCCCACAAAGAGTTAAAATATATTTGTTATTCTGTTGGGGGTGAGTCTCTGTAGAACGGACAGACCTTCTTTTGGACAAAATTACCACAGCCCATACACTATCCCTGATGTACTGTGCTATTATTTTGTATATGGTGTCTCTATGGGTTATAACATTCAGCAGAGACAGCTCTTTCATGAGATGAATCAATATTGATGGGAACACCGCCGATTAGTTTAATGGGGACTTATTGAAACACTAAGACAAGAGGCAGCAAATTAATAGGCTGAATATCAGTCCAGTCCACAAAATGGCTGCCCCCACTGTGCATAAGTAACAGATACACGCAATATGAGTTTTGTAAATCTCTGTTTTCTGGAAAATTGTCAGAACATATGCTGAAATAGGCGGTCATACAGGCTGAATTAGTGGAACAAGCATCACCGAGGGCCTGATTTAAGTCCGTTTGCGTGTGGTATCTTGCATGACATAGCTCTACGCATGTTCAGAAATGGACCTTATGTCAATGAACGCAATTGCATGCAATTCATATCTGAACGCAAATGACATCTACGACTGCCTACGACTTTATAAGTGGAACGGGGAAGGGAGGTGGCGAATAAACGAAGGCCATGTACAGTAAGCGCATGTCGGTACAGATGCGGCCGATTCAAGTCCTGGGTTTCTCGAGTACGCTTGGTTTCAGCCATATTATTTGCACCAGCTACAGGACAGGTGTAAATGTGGACTGATAGTGATGACTGGCATGACATAGTCTTTGTATGGAAAACTACAGGTATGCATACCTCTAGTTTGCAAAGAAAAATGTGTATGCAAGGAAAATTGACCATGTAAACACATTGTATCTAGAGTACTCATTAAAAGCATTTTGATTTATCTCTTTCCCGCCTCCCTCTTGCCTCCCTTCCCCCAAAAATTATGTTATTGCTTGTTTCGCTCATATTTGATATATGGGTACCGCGGTTTCAATGTGGCCAGTTGTCTGTGAACACCACTGCTCCCTTCCTTGCACTGTATATTCGGCCTGTGACTGCTGGGTGACTTAAGTTGATTACCGTGTACGATGTCTATTACTATGGTCACTGACAATTGTATCTTATTTTTGTACTTTGTTTTTGAAAATAAATATAAATTTCTTAAATAAAAAACAGCATCCTGATTTATGTATTTAATGTAAAAAATAAATAAATAAATATTGCACTCTATAATCTAATGATTCTACTGTTAAGAATTGTTAATTTATTTTATAATTTTTTTGTTTTGTTTTATGTGTGCTAATGTGACCTATTGGTGAAGAAACACTTGTACGTCTACTGCAGTCTGTTGTGTGTATCTACATATAACAAGTAACGGTCAAATTCAAATTGAAACATAACTGGAGATTCGTTTGGATTTCAATACGGTCAGAACTACGTACAAGTTCTGTGCTCTTTTTTAAACCTAAACTTGCATGCAGATTGTTTCCAAACATGAATCAGGCACTGTACGTCTAGTATTATCTATGAATATAACACACAATGGTCTGACTGTTCTACTGTACATATGTTCAGTCTTGAGTTTCATGATGATTGAGGTGAGGTTCCTGTGACTGCTCCACACACCATCTTATCTGCCCCCTTAACATGCCAAATGCATAGCGACTACATGCAACTGTTCTCCTCGGCAAATGTGATCCTACAGTGGCCACTTTTTAAGTTACTGAACCTTTTTTTCAGACTGTAATGCTCAAATGGTTTGTGTTATGTGTCTCTGTGAACCTTTGTCCACAGCAAACCAAGTTCTACAGCTGATAGTTGTCTGACAGACAGATCTTCACATGGACATTAAACCAGACAACATACTTCTGGGCAGAACTGGCCCAGAAAACGATTGTGGTAAAGATTACTGATTTTGCACTTGCAGTAAAAAATGTCTTTGGCTATCAGAAGGCTCCAGTGATTGCTGGGACTCTTGTTTACATGGCTCCAGAGGTGAGAAATAGATTGGGTGGTGGTTGTGGATTGTTCTGGAACTGACACTAGTGCTAGATATATAGGAGACTGCATAGGTCATGTGATACTGTGCTATAACAGAAATTATAGGAACTCACAAAGTCAGGGCTGTATTAATTATGGGCCTGATGGAGCTGAAGTTCCAGGCCACCACACTGAAATAGGCCCATAAGATCAGTGACTAATATATTTGTTATATATATTTGTTGCTGTTTAGTTTATGCAGCATTCTTCTTCTTTCATATTATACTTACCGCTGCCAGCCTTCCTGGCCCAATTCCATCTCCCTGACTGATCCAGCTCTTTCACATGGGGAAAGGAGTCTAGGCTAGCGTCAGCGTGGTGTCAGCACAAGGGGCGGCTCGGGGGCACAGAATCGATAACAAAAAATTGTAAAAAAAACAAATCTTACATGCTGCCGTCGGTGTGCCTCCCCAGTACCCAGCGCCCCAGGATGCAGCCTGATCAGCCTATTGGTTGATCAGGCCCTGTCCACAACTACTACATACGTAAACTTGGGGGTAACCAAGTACCAGGGAGCACTCTCTGCTCTAAAGGAGAGGGGCTGCTAAAGGCAAAAACCATGGCTTGCCTGATTCTTGGGGTTTATTCTAGAAATTTTGACATCTGGACTCAAATAATGTATTGTCATGAATCAGGGTCTTAGTTCTGTTTACACCACTCGACGGTACCATATCATCGTACATCTCCCTCCTGGTCGAATGCAGAATTCTATCCTAGGACAAGTGTGACTTCTATCTGCAGTACTGGAGGCTGCCATCTTGGGTGAGACATTTGCTAAACATCCTACTGAGTCTGAACACCTGATCTCATCCACCAATTAGCTTCCTCTGTAGACTATAAGAGTCTCCTCCTACACTCAGCAAATTGCCAGTGCAACACTTTCCTAGTTCCTTGTTCCAGACTCGCACAGTTGCTGTTGGATGCTGCTTCAATCCCGTCTGCTGTATACAGATCTCAACCATCATCCTTCGTGTGAATTCAGCTTCACCCTGTTTGCTGTTCTATGGATTTCAGCTTCATCATGTATGCTGTTATATGAACTGCAAACCATTAACCCTCTGTGTGAATTCAGATTCATCCTGTGGCTGTTATGAACTGCAACCATTAACCCTTTGTGTGAATTCAGCTTCATCTTGTTTGCTGTTATATGAACTGCAAACCATTAACCATCTGTGTGAATTCAGCTTCATCCTGTGGCTGTTATGAACTGCAACCATTAACTCTTTGTGTGAATTCAGCTTCATCCTGTGGCTGTTATATGAACTGCAACCATTAGCCCGTCATTCTGCCTGCTGAAATAAATACTTTGGTTATTTATTCGTCGTGTGAATTCACCTTTATTCTATCAGCTTGTGTACAGATTCCAGCTGTTATCTTTGGTGTGGATCCTCCTCTCATCAATCCATTCCTGTCTCTCCTACTGGCTATCTGAGGTAGTAGGTTGTTGTTCTGAGACATCCACCTTCTGGAGCCATTTCTGTGACTTCCAGTTCCAGGCCTACCCCAGGCTCTGAGTTATCCAAGGCCAGTTTCAGGCTTAGTCTGTTCAGGAGGTTGGCACCCCTGTATATTCTCTGTCTGAGTTTTGAGTCTTCCCAGTCCCAGTTGTGGTAATATATTTGCCTGAGTCTCTGAGTTCTTGGAGGTACTAAATCTCTGGTCGTGGGTTCAGATCCCCCCTGTTCCTTTGTCCAGGTTCCAGTCCATCAGTTCCAGATTCCAGGCATTTATATCAGTATGGAGTCCAGTCCAGCATTCCTCCTCCTAACTTCCAGTATATGGGATTAGAGCAAGCTCTATGAGCAAGGCATTCATCTGGCCCCCCAGTTTCCACTACACTCCTGCCACAGATAGCCCCAGGGGTCCTGAGACGGATCCCAGAAACTCTATTGCCGTGACATGTATATAGTATTTAGCTTTGCAGTAGGTTAAAGAATTGTGTCATAAGGCCTCCATTTAAACTTTTTGATAGAGTTCCCCTTCACCTGCACAATATAGGGAATGTTTTATTTATATTGATAATGCAATGAGCCTTGAGTTTGGAGCTACACATTGATGCCTGTCATATGTATGTTGTATCACAGTGTTGAAAGCTTTACAGCTTACAAGAGGAAGGCTTTGCCCTCCTGCCTTATTAGAGAATAAGTTAACTGCAGCTAGGTGGGAGGTCTCTGTCCATTGGCTCAGTCAATTCCAGACCTGATTGTGTGTCTCAATGACATTCTCTAGATTGGTTACCCTGGTTACATCACACCCAGGAGAGGTCCAGTTTTCCAAGTATGCTTCCAACACATCAACTTCAAGAACTGACTGTTCACTTGGTGCCTAACATATCCCACCCCTCGACAGGTGCCATGGTAATGAGATGATCAATGTTATTCACATTATTTGTCAGTGGTTTTAATGTTGTGGCTGATTGGTGTACACACACACACACACACACACACACACACATATATACACATATATATATAGATCTACCTATCCATGTGCTTGAAGCGCATCTGCTTCACAGGCAACTCCCGTGTGAAACCATCTTCCAATGCACCTGGTGTTAGCTCTGATCACTAGTGAGAGGCTGTCACACAGTCTCATGCTTTGGATAATAGTGACTAGAGATGGGCGGGCTCGGTTCCCCAAAAACCAAACCCGCCTGAACTTCAGTGATCCGAGCCGAGTCGCCTCGGTACTCTCCCGCCTGTTCGGATTCCAAAACAAGGCAAAACGTCATTGTGACGTCGTCGGATCTCGGATTTTTAGACTGAATAAAGATCCGCCTCCACAGCGATCCAGCGCCAACGGTTAGGTCGCAGGAGGAACAGTAATAAGAGCAGTAATTAGAGCAGGAAGAGAGTAGTAGGAGGCATTTTTTATTATTTACACTAAAAGTGTTTGGGGTGTTAGATATTCCCCTCTTCTACAAAATCTATTTTCTGGTGCAGAAATTCAAATATACCAGCACTATTTATTTCTGAATTTGCATTACAAGTGTGTGGGGTGTCACATATTCCCCTCTTTGCAAAAATGCTATTTTCTG
Organism: Mixophyes fleayi; assembly: GCF_038048845.1. Classification (NCBI taxonomy): domain Eukaryota; kingdom Metazoa; phylum Chordata; class Amphibia; order Anura; family Limnodynastidae; genus Mixophyes; species Mixophyes fleayi. The sequence continues at coordinate 240,048,976 of NC_134406.1, forward strand.
GTGTTGAAATTGTAATATACCAGCACTATATCTTTCTGAATTTGCACTACAAGTGTTTGGGGTATCACATATTCCCTCTTCTGAAAAAGCTATTTTCTGGTGTTGAAATTATTATATACCAGCACTATATCTTTCTGAATTTGCACTACAAGTGTTTGGGGTGTCAGATATTCCCCTCTTCTAAAAAAAGCTATTTTCTGGTTTTGAAATTATTATATATCAGAACTATATCTTTCTGAATTTGCACTACAAGTGTTTGGGGTGTCACATATTCTCCTCTTTGCAAAAAGCTATTTTCTGGTGTTGAAATTATAATATACCAGCACTATATCTTTCTGAATTTGCACTACAAGTGTTTGGGGTGTCAGATATTTCCCTCTTCTACAAAATCTTTTTTCTGGTGCTGAAATTCAAATATACCAGCACTATATATTTCTGAATTTGCACTACAAGTGTTTGGTGTGTCAGATATTCCCCTCTTTGAAAAAAAGCTATTTTCTGGTGTTGAAATTATAATATACCAGCACTATATATTTCTGAATTTGCTCTACAAGTGTTTTGGGTTCATTAAAATGGATTCACAGCAGTCCACATATGAGCAAGATCAGCAAGCAGCTGCTGCCACAAGTCCTGATGGTAGTCCTCCCTGTACATCATCTGGTAAAGCCTATGTAAAAGTACATAATCTTTTTAAATCAGGCAAAATAAACACAAAAAAAAATGCTTTTACTGTGTTGAAGAGAAAAAGAGCTGTAATCAAGGAAAAGTTAAGTGCTGATAAAAATAAAATTGCCAACATGCCATTCTACACACACAGTGTCAAAGAAATAATGAGGCCTTCGCCTCTCTCTATTAGTGCGAGATCTAAAAATGTTACTGAGCCTTCTTCTTGTAAGGTCACCCATGACCAAGCAAGACCAAGTAATTCGGTCTTACTTGGTTTAAGACCTACATCGATTCTATGCTTTCAAAGAACCGAGATCAAAGCAGTTGCAAGGAGCTATTGGTCAGCAAATTGTCCGCTGAACTGGGCCTTGGCTTGATGACGTCTCCTCCTTCAGTTTCTCAGGCAGCTGCTTCTCTGAAAAAATTGCACTTTCCAAAGAGAAGCAGGAATGACGCAGGTGGCAGACCACAACAGTTTGACATCTGGGCTGGTTTGAAAGATTTTACCAAAAAATGTGTGACCTTGTCCATAACTCCATCCAGTCCTACTATTAACATGCAAAGGATGGTGGATGATTATTTTCAAGAGTTAATTGATATGGAAATGTCAGACAGTCCCTTTCCACACTGGGAGGAAAAACAAGGCATTTGGAAACCCATGTACAAACTTGCTTTGCAATACCTAAGCTGCCCACCCTCCAGTGTGTATTCAGAAAGAGTATTCAGCAGGGCCGGGAACCTTGTCAGTGTTCGACGTAGGAGGTTACTTCCTAGAAATGTGGAAAAGATGATGTTCATCAAAATGAATTACATCTTCCATGAGGAAGGCCTTTACCGGCAAATACAAGGTGGAAAGGTATATATGTTGTACATTACTTATGGTTTAATTAACAAGCTCCTTAGCTATCCATCACCTTGTATTATATATTTTAGCTAAACAAAGTAGGTTAAACACATAATACAATGTCCATTTATCCATGTTTTTCTTTTTAGACAACCCAAATAAAGCAATCCTAGGAGAATGTAAAAGGGGCGAGATACCAGTCTTGTTAATACGACAATTCACATTATAGCAAAACTTACTTACATTTGGACTTTCCCAAGATTGATGCCAAAAGAGCCCACTGCTATGCCATATTTAGGGCAAAAGTAAATTGTGCATCCGCCAAATTGTATTAACTTTACAGGAGTTAAGTAAACTGTGCAAAATATATTGTTGAATCTTAGTAGGTAACATAGATTTATGAGCTAAGCCAACTATATAAGATGATTCCCCATCTCAAACAGAAGTTATGTCGTCTTCCCATTTTGTGCTAAGAGTTATAAGACTAGCTGCACTAAAATGGTTCAACAAGACTGCATATATTACAGATGTTGATTTGTGTGATCCTATTCTTTTTAAAGGTGAGACCATAAATTTTGGCATACCATTTTCAAATTGAGCTTCAAGAAGGTGCCAAAATTGTTTTAGGGATATTAAATTTTTCCTGTAATGGAGTAAAACTTTATAAATGGTTTTGAATAGTTGTACCTGTACTTATCACACTTTGTGATTTATAGCAATTTTTTGGTAGATTTTGAAAACTGACTATTTATGGATAGATTTGCCTTTAATAGATTCAAGGATTATGTAAACAACCTTTAAATCACTACAACCAGCAAGTTTTATCACTATTTCCCCTTATGTACTTTTAGTTGATGACCTCCTAAGACTAACCTCATAGTGTGTCTCATCATAGGTGTTGTGTGCAGGAAAGTGAATATGAATATACTGTCTGTTATGTACTATACTGTCTAGACAAGTCATGACATTCTCACACCAGAGAGGCTTCCTGTTTGTTTGTTTAAGGTCAGCTGGGAATTGTTCCAATGATGCATTATTGCTAAAGATGGCTGTATATTTTGTTGGTATGTATTCTTTAAATCCTAATTCTACATAGCCCCTTGTGCCCTGTTTTCAGGCCTGATGCTCAACAGTATGCAATATCCCTGTGATGAAAATCTCCTTGTTTGCAGGATAAGAGATCTGCCCTCTTAGAACTTCAGGGAGTAAATAAATTAAGCAGCGCTTTTTGCAACTTGCCGATATTCGGTGAGTTTGACAGCTAAATTTCAAACGGCAATGTTTTTAAAGGCAAGATTTGCCTTTAAACATATTTATCCCCAGGTGAGTAATGGAGTGAACATGCTCAAAAGCACTTTTCTCATTGGCTTGGTCAAATTCCATCCTGGTTAGCTCAGGGCAGTCTACCTCATTGGCCAATTTAGTACCCTTTCTCAAACACCCACCTGGGCTGGTGCAGGTTTTGGGGTGCTCATTTTAATTTATAACAGGTGTGGGGACTGGTATTTAGGTCTATATAAAGAACATGTGGTGCTAATTTATCTCTCTCTCTGCAGCTTGGGAGAGTTGAATGCTTTGCTTCCACTTTCAGATTTCAGATGTCCTGGTCACAACCTTTTTTGTCCTAGTTTTCCCCGGTCACAATCTTAAATTTCCCTGTCAAAATTTGTACTTAAAACAGCATGGTACATAGATAAAATGATAAATTTAGCATTATATGTTATTTCATCTGGTCTTTCAGTCTGCGATTAAGCAGTTAACAGTTATGTAGTATTCAGAGTAGAAGTTGGTTTAAGTTTTCTGTCCAGTGCGCATGTGAATCTGAATTTGTGTTTGTTTAGATTTCCCAGAATGATCACATTTGCGGTAAAAGGTCCTTGGAGTAATGGTAAGTGGAAACACTTTCCCTCACAGAGCCATAACTCAACATTTTAGTGCCCTGGGTGAGAGACAACAGTGGTGCCCCCCCCCCCCCAATAGGAGGTAAAATAAAACCTATGGTATATAGTGCAACAGGTTCTATTTTATTTAGCCTCTGAAGTGCCACATAACCTTCCAAACCGGATTTTTGAATGGACATATATTGCAAAATGTAAAGATAACATTCCCTGCTTGCATACAGACGTCAACCTTGTAAACAATCCTTAGGATGTAAGCTCATATGAGCAGGGCCCTCTTCCCTCTTGTCTCCACTCCTGTTCTTTTGCTCCGCCTCTACTGCATTAGCCTGCCAGAGTTTCTGAAGTATTGGTATTTTTTGTTTATTGTTCTGTACTGTCTCTCCCTGTATAGTCTACTGTTTGTTCTGTGTATGGCGCTGCGGAAATCTTGTGGCGCCTAACAAATAAACGATAATAATAATAATTATAGGGTGAGAGCATAACACATTTTAATGCATGATACATTAAGCGTCTATTGCATTTATTCTGTAGTTATGGGAGTGTCCAAAATGTTCCCACTCTTACATGGAGCATGACAAACTGTCTCAGGACTTAGAGATACACTACACTACCTCACCCACCACACTTACCCCTCACGAAATACACCAACCACTCACCGAAATACCTCTTACCCATTCATCAATGCAGTATTCCGTACCTCTTACCCACAGCTGCTCACAGACACAATCCCTAACCTACTGACGTAGCCATACCGCAACACCACCCCCTGGCATCAAACCTCACCCATCGACATATCCCTGACTCACCACCACTCCCTGGCACTATAACTTACCCATTAAATTACCCCTCATCCACCACCACTGAGAACATACCTCCCCAACAGAAATACACTCTTCAAATTCTGACAAATAAAGAAAACACCCAAAAAATTGTAGAACAGTTTTATTTCTTAAATAAATGAAATTTTGCTACATCTCAATATCACTCACTGCTATTTATTCTTCCTCCTTCCTGCTATATTCCTCATTGGCTTCTTAAGCTGCAGCAGCTCTGTGCCAGTCCATGTGGGGGCGGGGAGTGGATTGCAGACCAACACCCAGCCATTAGGATTGACTGCTCCTCTCCATGTGACAGGGAGCAGAGCCAGTCAAGGAGCTGGGGGCGGGGCTGTTTCAGACTCCATAAACTACAATATGGTGGTTCGTCTGGACCAGACCAGCCACAAGCAAACCTCTATAGTAAGCGCTGGCCCCCATTAACTATTGCTTACACCTCTCTTAATATGCTCTTCTCCTTAATATATTAAGCAGAATGAAATCTATTAAATATAATGTTGGTGAGGGAGGGTCCCGGAAAACAGTCAGGAACAATGTGCAAATAATTAGCAAATTAGTCACTTATAAAAACAAATAGATTTCTGGGTAATACCAATGACATGGTAGCCCTTTCAGTCAATTCCCTACCCACTGAGTTTTTTATGTATTACAGTCCCGGCACATGCTAAAAACCCAGTGTGTAGGGAAATTAAGGCCGGATTAACCTGAGGTCTAACTGGGCTAGAGCCCAGGGGCCTTGGGCATCTGTTGGGCCCTTCAAAGTTGAAAGTGCTTGTTTTTCTTTTTTTGCTTTTTGTTTTTTCTTTAGAGCTGCTCAGCTATAGCACGGCTGGCGGCATTATTCATCTGGCCTGTCAGCTCTTCATGGAGAATGGCAGGCAGCTAATAGCAAATGTTATGCTGTTAGCTGCCTGCTGTCACTGTAGTCCTTCCGCGGCACGCAGTAATCTCCTTACTGAGGAGATCTCATGAGAGTGAGACTATGAGTCATAGGGCTAGATTTACTAACAGGCGTGTTGCATGGGGGCTGCGGCGGTTTTCCGGCGTGTTTGCATTGCAAAAAGCCGGATTTACTAATGGGCGCATTTCAGCTTCAATTTGAAGCCACCGGCGATGTAACGGCGGGATGTAATGCTCAAAGCCGCCGGCGGCTTTGAATAGAACATGGCGCTTTTGCTTTGAATGACGGCGCTTTTGTGTAAAGGCGTTTTTTTTTTGAAAATTACACCTGTCTCCTGGCCTGTTACTATTGGCTATTTTCAAAGTCAGGAGATTTGACATCACAAGCCCTATATAAACCACTGGCCTGACACTTTTTCTCTGATAGGGTTTAGAGGAGTTTTGTGAGAGGAGTTTGGAGGATAGTGGTTTGCTGAGAGTTGGTGAGAGTTGGAGTTTGGTGGATTGGTGGAGCCGTATCTGATTGAAGTGTGAGTAGTCCTGTGGTTTTTTCCTGTTTTGTACATTTATTTTCTCATTTATTTTCTGTCTTGTATTTTTTGTATTTGACTTGTCCTTTGTCTGTGTTACTTGTGTGTGACTGTGTGGAGAGTGTGTCTGTAGGTAGTGTAGTTTGTTCTTTGTGTTTGTAAGTCCTTCAGTGTTTTGTGTTTTTCTGTCTTCTGGGTAAAAATGTCCAGAGATAGGAGGGGAGAACAGGCTGAGGAGAGGGAGATGGAGGTTGAGGGGTCAGAGGAGGGAGAGGGAGAGGTTGAGGAGACAGGACAGGGCAGGAAGACCAAGACAGGGAGGAATGTGCGCTTCTCACATGATGAGAATTGTGTGTTGGTGCACAACATCATTCCCTGCTACGAGGTCATCCTAGGGAACCTGGCAGCCCGGACTCCTCTAAGGCGTCGTCACCAACTGTGGGGGAGAGTCTGTGAGGCCGTGAACGCGGTGGGCCCACTGAAGCGGACAGTGGCACACTGCCGCAAGCGCTTCTCTGATATTAAGAGGAGGCTTAAAGAGAAGATGGCAAAGGAAAGGAGGTCGACAAGGCGCACGGGTGGTGGCCCCCCACTTCGTATGGAGTACACCACGTACGAGGAGGAGCTGCGCCAGATAATGCCGGCTGAAATTGTAGAGGGCATAAATGTGCAGGACACCGACTCGCCCTCTTTTGGCCAAGTAGTTGGTGAGTTATTTGGTTTTTTAACCCTAAAAGTTTTTTACAACTGCTTTTCTCTTTTTTAAACTGCTTTTCTCTTTTTACAACTGCTTTTCTCTTTTTACAACTGCTTTTCTCTTTTTAAAACTGCTTTTCTCTTTGCAAACGTTTTTTCTTATTAGTTATTTTTTTTTTTGTTTTTCAAAGTGTATTTTTGAGTCTAATAGTTTGTAAAGGGTTTTTTTTTCTCATAGCAAAAAAAAGAAAAAAATTGCAAACACATTTGTGCAATAAACAGTATATTTGGAAATTGTTTTTTTCTGGAAATACATTGTATGCTTTTTCTAATACATCCAGAATCGCCAGGACCGCAGTTCAGTCCCAGTGCCAGACCTACACCTCCACCTTCAGCGAGAGATTCGGGCACAGACGAGCAAGCAGGTGCGTGATATCTGTTTAGGAGAGAAATAATGGAGTTACTTGATTTTCTGTGCAAATGTTGCTGTCAATGTTTTTCTTTTTTTCTTTTTATTGTTTGCAATGAGACGTTAGGGCTACATTTTACTAAACTGATATGTTGCCTATAGAAACCCATCAGAATATACCTTTACTTTATTTATTGCATTCAACAAAATAACAGCTAAAATCTGATTGGTTGCTATAGACAACATCTCCACTTTTTATAGCATGCAGTTTAGTCAAAATAACCCAGCATGTACTACACAGTCCAAATGATAATGGGTATTAAAAGGATAATAAGTGCATCCGTAAGCAGGTAGCATAGGACTAGAAATCAGGAATGCAAACATTGTGAAAGAATCTGTAGTTGCTAAAGAATATTCTTTCCTATCCAGTGTTCAGAATGCAATATACAAACATATTATATACTATATACTTACTGTCATTTTTCATACACAGGGCCCTCTTCATACCAGCCACCTCAGGCGGAGTCCCTCGAAATGTCCCCTGAGCCAGAGAATCAAACAACCATCACCCTGGTAACAGTGGATGCCCCTGTGTCTGGCCTCCAGGAAGTTTCACCTGGCCCTGCTGAACCATCACACCACCAACCTGCACCTGAAACTATGGACCCAGCCAGAGAAATGGCGCTGTCTATTGGCGCATTCCAGCAGCAACAGACATTGTTCATGGACAGACAAACTCGCCACATGTCACAAATTGCGGCCCAGTTGAGGCGGATACACCGGTCCAATAGTCAACTCCCTGCTGGAATCAACCGTCTGGCAACAGCTTTAGAACAGACCAATGTGCAGCTGGCCCAAATGACTGGGGCTGTGGAGGCCTTACATTCCACAGTACGTGAGGGGAATGCCAATGTGACCCGGCTGGCAGGGCAACTACATTCAGAAATTGTAGCCCGTTTACCGGCACCTATGTCTTCCGCCACCACCAGTACCGCTAGTACGCCTAGCACATCTGTACAGAGTACTCCTCCAAGGAGAGGTGCTCGCACCAGGGTTGGGCGAGGGAGGGGAGAGAGTGGCACCAAGCATTGTGATATGCCTGCAAAAAGGCGTCGCTAGTGCAATAATTATTATTGCTTCATGTTTTCACAAGTTTGCGTAAGCATTATACGTTATTATTTATTGTGTTCTGCAATAAATGCAGTTAAATTTCTATGGTGTCAGTGTTTCTTTTCTGCTAATTAAACAAGAGTATACTGATGTTTTAAAAACTATGCACTAATTTTACTTAAACATTGACCTCTGACTGTCACATTCCAGGGATGTTCATATTTACCACATGAGGAGTACACACTATCCTGTTTTTAAAGGTTCCAATTTACAAAACATTTAAAACACATTTTTGAGCAAAAAAAGTTTTTCATACTATGTACTTACACGTAAAGTAGTTTGCAATTAGACGGTCTCTAATCTCCCTTCCGCCCTCTGTGCTCTGCACATCACCAGATGTGACACGGACCCCTTCTTCTTCACTGTCTACTGCAATAATCGGTGGGGTAAGTTGATGTATTGCTAGATTATGTATCAAACAGCCAGCCAGGATAATATCCGACCCCTTTTCAGGTGCATACATAGCCACCCAACCCGATTATTCTAGTAACCTGAACCTAGTTTACCAAAGTACAAAGGTACGCTATAACACCCCTCTACTAAATCAGTAAATAAATTGCATGGTGGGAAGACACAAGAGAAAAAGAAACCAAAACAACACTGCAATTACAAGACACTGGCCTTTTAACATATACAATCCCAAAGTAAAAAAATTTGTACATGAAATGGCCCTTTTCCTTCTGTTCTGATTGCCCAAATATCTGAAACAGCACACTGTTTGAACAATCTCGCCGCTCACAAGCAGCGCTTTCATTTTGGTCTATTGAATGGCGGTTTTCCGGCGGCTTTATAAACCCCCTAATAGTAAATCCGGCTGTTTGTATGTTGAACATTGTTGAAACCGTCATGGCGCTTTATACAGAGGCGGGTTTGGAAACATCATTTCTGGCCGTTTGGACGGCGGGTTTAGCCTTAGTAAATCCGGCGATGGCTAAACCGCCGCCATACCCGCCGAAAGTCGGCGGGTTTACAAACACGCCTGATAGTAAATCTAGCCCATAGTCTCACTCTCACGAGATCTCCTCAGTGAGGAGATTACAGCGCACCGCAGAAGCACTACAGGGAGTGGAAGAACACCTGAAGCCAGGACGGATCAGGAAGAGAAGGTAATTGGGTGGGGGGGGAGGGTTTCTCACAGTAACCTTAGCCCGGGGGCCTCCATTCCCTTAATCCGGCCCTGAGCGAAATGAGTCAAAGGTCTACATTACCCAGAAGCCTATTCTTTTTTTGTAATAGATCACGTCAATAGTATAGAAAACTATCATTTCAGTAGTTTTACTTTAAACCGCAAAGCAAAATATTAGTACATTGCTAGCAACCAATTCATGTTGACAACTTGTGTAAAGTGTATACCTGATTTCATTACTGTATGTCTTTCTGATAATAAATTAGCTCTTCCATCTATTGAGAAATATGCTGGCATGTGTATTCTATTTCCACTTTTTATTCCATAACTAAACAATATTTTATTGTAGGTGTCATTGTGCTCCTAAATAATTCTAGTTAAAACCACTTGCTTTTTCTTTACTTTTGAATTTAATTTCAAAGGACTTGCAGTACAAATCAATTTGAACCAAAGTAATAATTCTCACATATTCTGGTAAAGACTAGAATATTAACAAGGCTGGGACTTTAGAAATCCTTCTTTAATTTGCATCTATTGCACACTGTGGATAGCCGAACACTTTCCTCGCTTCATGCAGGGCTGCACATCAGGTAGCAAAGCCTCAATGGTCATCTTGCTATAGTGAATAAAATAAATGCAGGTTTATATTCTGTGACTGATTAAATTGGAATTGTATGGGAAATTGTTACATTAACTTTCTGCAACATATTTTTTATTGCTGCTTTCAAATTGCAAGTGAGAGGCACAGAAGATATAATGAGTAGTTAAATATGTAAGTTTTCCTAGCTCTAAAATGATCCTTATAACTAACAATTTGCTGTAGTTTCTGACTATTAATGTTATAAACAATGGTCGTTACTGTTCATAAAATAATCATAGTCAAGATAATCAGGCGCTCTTAAACAAACAATATATAAATATCTGTGTGTAAGCATATACATAAGTAGGAGAATCTTGTGCACTTGTGTGGGCCTGATTCATTAAGTACAGATAAGCAAAAGTAAGTAAGTAAGGCAATAAAAAAGCTGTCAAGTATTTGTGTGCTACATGAAAAAACAGACAGCATTTTCCTTATGTGCAAAATAATAAACTTATTTGCACCCCTTACATTGCAACATGGTTTTGTCCTGAAAACTTGAGTAAGAAAACTTACTCAAGTTTTTGCTTAACTTTCCTTAATGAATATATCCCATTATAGCTGTTTTGGAGTAAGCTCTCCTGCCAACGTCAAGGCATCTCCTGTAAGTGAGTCCCTAGCCTGTGTAAAAACAAGTGTGCTCAGGATGTCATAGTTAAAACCTCCATGAGTATGTAGCATCTATGAGGGGAGGGGTCTGACCCCCAAATAAAACAAATTAGAAATCAATGAAACCAAGGTGCGCTCCTTTAAATAATAAAATGTGCACAAGTGAATAAAATCACATGCCAGTGTGTTTGGTACACAGTACCATACCACATTCATAATCACTTAAAGCAATTTTGTTTACTTGGCATATATTTGCTTCAAGTACTTCAAACTTGAAAATCGAGCTGTAATTCCTGTATTATTATGTGTCCACTTATACCGCTTTCATACTGCCGCCCCGGCAATATCCCGGGTTTTTCAAGCCGGGTTTTTGCCGGGGCTCGGAGCGTCCCAGCTCAGAAACACCATTCATACTGCACCTCGGACCCGGGAATTTCCCGGGTTGACCCCATTCATACTGCACAAGTCTGTGCCCTGGCAATTTGTGGGAGTCATCACCAGAGCAGTTTTCATTGGCTGAAAAATGAAGACTGGATGCTGCTCCAGTGTTTAAATCCTGGAAGAAAAACCTGAACTTTGCTTCCTTTCACGCAACTAGTATTTCCCAGACTTTGTACCTCTGTAATGTGGGATATCAGCTACATCAGACACCCAAATAAATACACAGCACTGCACTTTAATCAGGACAAGTAACCTTTAAAGGGAAATATACTCTATCTATTAGCATGATTTGTATATATAAAAAAGTACAATAGTGATGGTATGCCTTCTCTATATATCTCCAATCATGTATACCCAATGGTATATTTATGTATGTAATAGCCATTATTAAAATTTCTGTAAACTGCCATTCTTTTCATATACATTCTTTGTATTCTCCTGCTTTAAATCCTCCAGAGACAGGCAGACAGCCAATCACCTTGTTTTCTGTGCAACCCGGGTTGAAAAACCCGGGTTGCACCATTCATAGTGCAGGCAACCCGGCTCCCACCCGGGAATTACCCCTCGATAAATCCCGGGTTAAAGACCCGGGTTTTTAGACCCGGGATTTTTGACTTGTACCATTCATACTGCACCAAGACCCGGGTCGTTTGAGCTCGGCCCGGCAAAAACCCAGGATTTTGGTGCAGTATGAATGGGGTATTAGACTTGTCCATTGTTACACCCCAACCACTGCACACAGCAGAATGAATTTACACCAGCCCCATTTATGCAGTATACATTTAGCGAAATGCGGACTGTACAAATACAGTGTATACTGTCATCCTGTACAACTGTTCTGCAAAGCCCCTTGTTCTGCTAAAAGTTTGATCCTGCTACAACTTATGTAAACCCCTTCTCGATTTTACATACTATGGAGGGAATTCAATTGTAAAAAAAAATCCATTTGAGATGCCTCCGGAACGGCAGATTTTTTTTTTACAGAAATGACGATCATTTTTGCTAGCGCCCCATATTATTTTTTTACCGTGGGAACTGTAAAAATGCGAGTCAGAACATCATGGCCAATTGAATCTGCCCCTATATCCAGTTCTCCATTGTAAAACATCTAAAAAATGGTATGACATGGGTACATGATAAGAACATTCTTAAAATTTACACTTCCTTAATTCTAGTCAGCAAATAACCAGCATTTCAACATAGAACAATAAAATATTGGACTCCTGCTGATTTTAGAAGCATAAAATCATCACATTTTTATCTTTGAACCCGAAGCTCATTACAAATTTACACATTGCAGTTCAAAAATTTAGGTGGAGAACTATCAAAGATAGCTTTTGATCAAGTCTCCTAATTCTTAGCGATTTACATGGCAATTTGGAATTTTCCTAATTTATTAAAGAAAAATCAAAACATCTTCAAACCTCCCAAAATATAAATAAATCACCATACACCTCACAATCACAGAAATCGTTGATTTCTGCATGGGGAAGTGTAGAGTAGGGTGAATCTAGTAGGAAAATCTCCAAAAATAAGTTGAAATTTCCTGAAAACAGTGAATTGAGTGAGATTCCCCATCCATATCAATGGACAATTCATGTGAATGGGTGCAGAAATCCTATTGCAAATTGTGTAAATTAATTCAATGGCCCTTCTGCACCCATTGAAAAAGCAGTACCTATTAAAATAACTAAAATCATCCAAAATTACCGAAATTTAAATTACATTGACTATTAATAGATTTGGGGAATGAATTAATGATTCACTAATGATGATGTTGGGATTTTACCTCCTGAGTAAAATTGCCCATTGAGATCTCCCTAATAGTTATGTATATATGTATATATATACATAACTATTTTCAGTCAGAAAAGTATTACAGGCTGATTTAGATCAACTTGTAAACCCCACCACAATAAGGACCATTTAATGTGCCTAGCTGGTCCTAGTCCTTTCTGATACAATAGTTAATAAATTGGAGGGTTACCGCTCCTAAAAACACTAGGGGGTATATTTACTAAATGGCGGGTATTAAAAAGTGGAGATGATGCCTATAGCAACCAATCAGATTCTATCTATTATTTATTTAGTACATTCTACAAAATGACGGCTGGAATCTGATTGGTTGCTATAGGCAACATCTGGACTTTTTCAAACCTTGATAAATTTACACCAGAATATCTTATACATTAGCAACAGAGCAAGTAATAGATGTGACCATTGTGTGACGATACATATATTGTGTAATACATATAGTATTACAGAATTACATCGAAACAAATAACATGAGCATTCCTGCAAGATATTTCCATACCCTAGCATTTAAATATATTATTATTGCTACCTTAAGGCATGATAAGTTGTTTAGCTGTAAATGTTACAAGCAATAAAACCCTGTTCTTATGTATATCACGTAACATTGGTAAAAAGAAGTACATAACCAAAATCATTTATTTTTTCAGAGCTGACATGTTTCATAGCGAAATATAAAGAATTTTACAGGTGCTATAAATTTTTGCTGTTCAGCCTTGAAATCTAATTTTTCCTGTTCAAGGTGCAGATAAATAAACAGGTTCTCACACAGGCTCTCGGTGTGACGCTAGCTTACCCTGTGCAATGTTTTTTTACACTCGAATACTTCAATTAGTCCAATGAAGGGTCTTGTGAGTTGAATGAAATGACATTATTTTGGAAACTTTTCCTCATAGTTGGTTACTACTTATGTAGCGTGAGTCAAACACTAGAAAAGTTAGAGCTGGTATACTTATTGCCTACTGAAAGGTGGAGAAATTTAGGGAAATCAAATATAATTATGTATAGTTATATACAATGCAAGGAAGAATAATGCACAATAGTCACATAATAGTGCATCAAATACAGGAGCTTGTCACTAGACAAGCTCTTCCATTAATATGACAACATTGTAATAAGGGTTTTCAATTGAGTGAACCTGAGATGGTTTCCTGAACTTCTCTTCTCATTTTTCAGGTGTGTGTGGGAATGTCCACTCGGAGGGATATCCTACACATCAGTAGAGCATTGAATGGGAATACGAGGTATTTGGCAAATCACCAAACTTGGATCTACACACCAAGGGCTAGATTTACTAAACTGCGGGTTTGAAAAAGTGGAGGTGTTGCCTATAGCAACCAATCAGATTCTAGTTATCATTTATCTGTTGCTTTCCACAAAATGACAGCTAGAATCTGTTTGGTTGCTATAGGCAACATCTCCACTAAACTCAACCCGCAGTTTAGTAAATATACCCCCCCCAGTGCCTGTGAGCTCTTCCTGCAAAATATCCTAGTTTTTAGATGGATGACCTAACTTTGAATCTATTGAACATGATTCTAAGATGATGGGCACTGAGCCCGGAAAGGCACGCATGCATTTGCCAGACCAAAACCAAACCTGGAAGTCACGAGAGTCCACATCTTCATTATTTAGATAGTCTAATGAACTGTCTGCGGTGGACAAAAGTTGATGATCTAGAGATGGTTGACTATAGCACATCTTTGTGCCTTCTTTTCCTACTTTTTTTTACCCTATGTACTATTGCATTATGAATGTATTTAATCATTAGTTATCTAATAACAAAATATATAAAAGTGCACTCACCAAAATGAACCCGTGTGTACTGCTTGGGAGATAGAGCAACCCTTCAATCTCTTAAGTAAATTATATTCGTACCTCCCAGCGCACAACACTGTTTCAAACAACTAATAATTGACAACTAGCCTAATACTAATGCTTAACATAAAAAAAAACCTAAGTAAGGATGTTAAAAATGCAGATGTGCAAAAAAGGTTAAAATCTTCCTGATTTAATTTTGTGCGTTTAAAACATGACATTATATGTGAATATGAGTGTCTGGTCTACGCTCTCAAAGTCTGCTGCAGTAGGACTTGTGTGGTTCCTCATTTTATAGCATAACAGTCTATTCTATCCTAGGGGCAGATACAATTAGCTGTGTTGTTCTACTGCGGTAAATTCTCCGCTGATTTTCGCTAGTAGCTCTGTGAGCCGCGAGAAAAAAACAACGGAGATTTTCTGTCAAATCTGAAGAACAATGCGGCTAATTGTATCTCCCCCAAAATGTTTTATAAAAGTGGCAATAAGAAAAAAAACAGAAAATAATTATTACTTTATTTATTATTAGAATCTCTGATAATGACTGTGCCTTGAATAGCACGTTTTATCGCCTCTCTGTGGGGAAGCACAATCAAACATTCATTGCCAATCAGGTGCAATTCAAATTCAGGTTAAATTGTGTTAACCATACAATCACTGCTGATAAATTGCAGCACACAGTATATTTTAGTGGCACTCAAAATTGCGATCGAGAGAATGCCAGCACTTAACCTGACGACATGAAAATGCCGCCGCGTCCGTCATCTATACCCTGGCGGCATTGTACTTTTAATGTCGGCATTGTAAACCTGTATGAATATTGTAAGTGTCGGCATTTAGCCTGCCAACATTTCATGTCTGCAGGTTAAGTGCCGCCATTCCCCCAATCGCAATTACGTACCCTACCCTATATTTTAGATGTTGACTTTAGATTAAAACCAAAACTTTAGTAAAAAAATAAACAAATATTCATTTTTACCAGAAAAACAACTGGATAAAAACATAAAAACATTTCATCATCCAATTCGCATACAGCCTTCCATCCCTGCACTGATTTTTTACACTAATAGTGTTTGCAAAACCGTATTTATTGTGATCATACACTGGGTGTTCAACAATAAAGGGAAAATGAGAAAATCATGTGCCAAATACAGTTCGCACATGACTAGTAGAGGAATATATTTGGGAGATAACTCATTCACTGCAAAGGTGAAGTTCGATAGTAATGAAATTAGTGATTGATTCATTGATTACATAGGTGCTACAGACATTAGTATTGGCCCCTAAGAGTTTAAAAACTGGAACTGTTCAGATCACCCTTACACTTTGATAAAGATTTTAATAATTGAACATGTTGGTGGAAGTGGGGGACCCAATATCCTGAAAGATTAAATCCTCCGAGACTTGCAGGACGGTGAGAGGAAGCTGCCAGCATTCTGCTGTTCTACATGGCAAGAATTCCTTCATCTATGTGCCTGTGTTTCTGCTCAGTGGGGTAAGAGTACATCTGTACACGGATCGAAGGCTGTATGAGAAGTGGACACTGAAATGTTTTTATGTTTTTATTCAGTTGTTTTTCTAGTAATAAAGAATATTTGTTTTTGTTATTTTTTGCTAAAGTGTTGGTTTTATTCTGAAGTCAACATATAAAATATACTGTGTACTGCAATTTATCAGCAGTGATTGTATGGTTTACATATAAATCAGTATTTGAATTGCACCTGACTTAGTAGTGAATGTTTGATTGTTCTTCCCCAGAATTTAAGAGAGGGAATAAAACATGTTATTCACGGCACAGTCATTATAAGAGATTCTAATAAGACAAAATTCCTTTTTTTTTATTGGCACTTTTAAAAAACATTTAGGGGTAGATTCAATTCCCCACTTTGTTCTTTAGAACAATGTGGGCTGCACATCATTACGGTTAGTACTGTAATTTTAACATGGATTGTTCGCAAAAAACAAACTTTGAAATTACCGTACTAATAGTAATAATGCGCATCAATTACTGTAGCAACGGTAATGATGCACGCTCAACGTTGTTCTTTAGGACAATACGGAAAATTGAATCTCCCCTTAGTGCTGTTGTGGATAGTTTACAATTTTGAATACCAAAGAAGGTGCGCTATGATCTGTTTCACTGTTTTACTTTATATGTTTCACTGGCAGAAAAGAGGAATAAAAGACGATTTTTGTTTATTTGCAATTGTGTATGTGTGTTCATTTATTTTTTTCACTTTTGGTATAATGGTCATACATTATACAGGAAAGCCATGGTTCCCAATATTGTTAAATACCCGGACCCTACAGTCTAGGGAGTGTAGAAGTGTTTTTTTTGTGCATTTCCTGAAATAAAGTCACCATCTGGGCAGTCCAGCATGGGGCTCGTGTTCACCATAGTAGGGGGATTCCCATCAGAAGTACGTCGCGCTGGGGATAGGGGGGCATCTGCCCCCCGGGGCCGGTCCCATAGTGGGCTACCTTGGGCTGGGTCACTGGGCCACCTGCATTTTTTTTCCTTTAAAATGTTTCTAATAGGCTGCTGAGTTGAGTCTTGCTCCCCAGGCTATAATTTTCTAGCCCTCCCCTGATTCCTATGCTCGTGGTTTCACTATTATAGTGGAAACTTACTGGTTGAGAAGGATTTCGGGTAATTTATTTTATATATATATTTATATAAGGGGTACTGTGCATGGGGAATGATGACGCAAAAACGGAACTCGAAAACTGTATAGCCGTAACTTTACACCTGGGAACGACGTGTTCTGCTATACAATTGTACAAAATTACACTTATCTTTAAGTAGAAGCACATGTAAAGTATGATTACACCCGAAGCTCCCAACTGATCCAGCAGGTTTCCATATTTCTGTTACAGTCCAAGGATGATCTCCTCACTACTGCTTGCACAGGTAGGTAGCATGTGGTAGGGTTGTTATTAAGGTCTAAGGAAACTTTATTTCACACAAACTGTACTTTTATTTTGTATCTTTAAAAATGTTTACCATTACATGGTTTTTTATGACAGTCGTTTGACTATAGTAACAAATTTCAGAGCATCCCATATGTCTTTGCCCCCTATAAAAAGCTTCCTCCTGCATTATTTTACCAGTATATTCTTGGAGGAAGCCCACGCAAACATGGGGAGTACATACACACTCCACACAGATAAGGCCCAGGTTGGGAATCAAACTCATGATGCCAGCGGGGCAGAAATGCTAACCACTGTGTCCTAAAGTATAAAAATAAATGGTATAAATTATAAAACTGCTTGGTTTACTGGTCTAAATTATTTGTCTATATTTAGATCCAACTATAAGAATGGGTTTTCTTAAACAGAAATATATATCCAATAACTTCTAAAAACCTGTACAAAAGGTTAATATATTGTTTGGTAATGTCATACATACACTGCCATGATAACTATAGTCATTATGAAAAACTCTCCTACACAATGGGGAAAAGACTGCAGTTTTTTAAACAAAAACACCAAACAAGATATTTTTTGTATTTTAGGCATGGTGCTCTATATTACTGAAAAACCCATTATCTGGAAAACCCCAAGAGCCTAGCATTCTGGATAATAGATGCCCTACGCATATATGCAGTCTTTTTTTTTTTTTTTTATTGCAAATGGAACAACAATTGTATCATATGGGAATTATGTCTGTATTGATTTAGTTATACTACTGACTTACAAAAAAAAATATGTATTTGATGGCAATACAACTAGCATCAAAGCAAAAAATATAGTGTAAATATAGTATAAATAATGAAAGAAGCAGAGGAGGACTTCTATTGCTTCCTACTTGTACCATAACCACCTGTATTATGTTTCTACATTAACTGAGATTACAGGGGGTTTTCTGTGCTCCTGTATTTGCTAAACAGATAAAATGAATTTTCTGGCTGCTAATTACCAAACACCTGCCTGCTTTTCTAATGAGATCTCATTTTTTTTAAATCATCTGTTCATTTCTTGCTCTTCAGTTCAATATTTTTGATTGCTTTTGATTCCTTTGAGTGCTTTCTAAACAATCTTACAACTAAATGTGACGGCCTCCTTAACAAACACGCTTCCATCTGCATTTCAAATATAAAAACAAACCTTCCAATCTGTTTGCAAATGTTGAGCTTTCTGAAGGGATCATTATGAATTGATATTTTAGAAAATGTCTTGTTTACACACAAGGCACTGTTTTCCTAGCAATTTTGGCATTTACTCAAATAATATTAATGCACACAAACTCAAAAATGAACATAAAAATACTGTTTTCATGAAAACTTTTTAAAGAGAGGATGAGCATTGACAAGCTCTGACTATAAGCCGTTGGGAAGATTTGCCGGAGCAGAGGTGTGACTACCATTTCAATTTCACCCCTTACTCTTATTTCTTTTCATTATCCCCTCAGCTCTTACCTTTACTTGTTTATAACTATTGTAATATCTTAAATGACTATTAAATACCCAAATTAGTCATAAATGTAAAAATGAAATGCAAAAAATAATCATAAATGTAAAATGCCTTGTTCTGTCTTGCCCCAACTTTCCAATACAGTGAATTGAGTAATTTCTTTACCACCCATTACAGTTAATTGAAGACAGAGGTTACATTTGTAGGACATGATCCTATAGAGAATGATAAAACAAACAAATAACAAAACAACATAATCTCAGCTTGTGTTACATCACTCTTCCAATTCTTCTCAAAGAATCCATGAATCTATAGCCTGAGAGTACTTATTTTACATTGGAGACCTACTCATCAATCACACAAGCTTCAATATAGAGAAGCATTACCCTTCTGCAATAGCAATTGACAGCATGCTGATTTTTCAAGTAAGTTGATGTTGGTGTTCCTGATTTAGGGTTCTTATTAGGCCTTGTTCTCTCTTTATTTTTAAGGCCAGACATTTCTTAGAATTTCATACCATTACATAACTGGATCTTGTGTGTGCTGACCATATTAATGATTTCTTGTTAGCATTGGTAAATTACACGGTGTTGGGAAAAAAATGCAGGTGGCCCAGTGACCCAGCCCAAGGTAGTCCACTATGGGACCAGCCCGAGGAGAGATGCCCCCCTGCTTTGCCGGGGTCCTGAAAGACTTGGGGCACAGATTCCCTCCCAAGCTCTACACATTCACAGCCACTTCAGAGTACACACACATTCATTCTTCACATGACAACCACAAATGCCACCATCTTGCTTTGCAAACCAATGCACTTTGGTGGAAATCTGAGTGTACCAATGTCACGAACATGGTCCCAGCTTCCATGACTTTGGATGTTGACTGTATAAGGTTACACATGATTCCAGCCTGCAGTCTCTCTCTACCTATCACACAGGTTATAGACCTACTGAATCGTCCCCACACAGTGGGAAGTCTTGTTGTGCAAGGGAGGGATTTCCATAAAGTTAGCGCAGCCCAAAAAAAAAGACCTGTAATCGGGAATGGGAGCAGGTAATGAGTGCTGAATAGAGACACAGATCTTGTTCAGAACTGAAGTGTTGAGATGGGAGATAAATTGAGACAAGAAAAGAGATGTAAGTTGGAGCAGTTTTGTTGATTGCATTTTATGTTAGTAGAAGTATTTTATAATGGATTTGGTAAAAAACAGGCAACCAATGGATGACTGACAGTGCGGACTAGCAGTGGAAGAGTAATTTTTAATGAAAATCAATCTAGCTGCTGTATTTAATATAGATTGTAGGGGTGAGAGTCTGATTCGGGGAAGATCAGTAATGATTGTATTTCAATAGTCAATGTGGGAGATAACAATTCCATGAATTCATGTTTTTGCAGTGTCATGAATGAGATATGTGTTTATTCTGGAAATGTTTTTTAGATGTATATAACAGGATTTACATATGGATTGTATGTGGGGAACAAAGGTCAATGATCACACCTAAGTAGTTATTTTGAGAGACCGAATTTATTGTCATGTTGTCAACAGAAATATAAATGATGGGCAGGTTCTACTGGCTGAAGGGAATATTGTTAGCTCAGAAAGATTGAGTTTGAGATGGCATGAGGACATCCAAGATGAAATGCCAGGAAGACAGTCAGTAATGTTGGCCAACACAGATGGTTAGAAATCCGGAGAGGATAGATAAATTTGGGTATCATTCATATAGATGATACTAAAATCCAAAGGAGCTTATTTGCTGTCCACGAGAAACGGTTTAGATAGAGAAGAGCAGAGGACCTAGGCCTGAGCCTTGGGGTACTGCAACTGATAAAGGAAGCAGAGAGGAGGTGGATCCAGAGAAACAAACACTGAAAGAGCGATTAGATAAGTTGAATGAGAACCAGTGTCCTGAAGACATAGGGATTGGAGTGTTTGTATGAGAAGAGAGGGGTCAACAGTGACACATGGAGATGAGAGATCCAGGAGAATTAGAAGCGAGTAATGGCCTTTAGATTTAGCAGTGATCAAATCATTCTTGTACAGTCTCTGTGGAGTGTTGGGAATGTAGACCTGACTGAAGAGGGTCCAATAGGTTGTGGTAAGAAAGAAAGTATGTGAGTTGAATGTAGGCAATTCTCTCAAGCAGCTTGGAGGGGTATGGGAGCTGACAGATGGGATGGGAAATTTAGAGAGAGTTTGGGTACAAATTTTTCAGAATAGGAGAGATCACGGAGTTCTTGAATAATGAAGAAAGATATCAGAAGAGAGAGATTGCAGATTTTAGTGAAGGTTGGGGTGAGCACAGGAGACAGGGATCAACTGATTTGTGAGGTATAGAATCAAGAGGACGGGTGGTACAGTAGGGAGATAAGAAGATAGATACTTAAACTTCAATTTGTGGGGTCAAATAAAGAGATGCCAGACTGTGTAGGAAAGGAATTGAGATGGTTGTTTTTTAAGGTAGAGGATTCTAGTTCATGTTGGCTCTTATCAATCTTGTTCTTGAAAGAAAGAGAGAGAAAAAGAGAGAGAGAAAGTTTGTAGTGGATGAAGAATATTTCTAGATCTTTTCAGATGTTAAGATGACTTTAATGTTTTTGCAACTGTGTTTTGCAAATGTGCATTTCCTAGCACTTTGTGAGAAAACCCAATTAGTGTAGGAAAACCCAACATGCTAAGATATAGTTGGGAACAATACAAACTAGCTACAATTGTGCTAATTGGTCAACAGAGCAGAGGAAAAAAATATTGGCCTCAGTCAGGCTCGATGAGTGCCAGGCCAATGACATAAACTATGTTTCACTGATCAGCAGCCAACACAGCTTACAGCAATATATAACACTCAGTAAGTATACGCATAATCATCTCCCCAGCCTTCAAATTTTTAAATGTTCTTTGAAAACTCACTTCTATGCCAGACCCTACCCTACTCCCACCTATTCTGATCACACTGTTACACTCTTGTTGCAGAGTTGCAAGAAGATGTTTAGTGAATCAATGTCCATGCATGACCATCATTTTAATGTGCAAAATGAAGCATAATGGTTTGCAATTTTGGTCCAATAATGCATCAGTAAAGGTCAAAATACTTTCTCCTTCAATTATATGAGTGCATTTTTTTTTTACAATACATAATCAAAAACATTTATTGAAACTTGTGTTGCAGAGAGACAGTCTATGAAAGCTTTCCCTCATTTTTCCCATTAAAATAAGTAAAATGTTATTCACAGTAAGCTGGACCTTATAGAATATAACACAGAAGAATGGTGTACTGTCACCAGCAATGGATGTGGTCTTACATATCAGGGTGTGGTTGACTTGAATTAGGGTAAGGTTTGAGTAGATCAGGATTTTCACTAATTTGTCTGCAATTCTTCCAGTCCAGAACGTTGACAATTATGCATAGTTCTTACCAGTCCTTCTTGAACATTATTTAGTTTATTTTAAAACACCAAAAAACTTCCCCCGAACGATGTTAAATGCTCTTTAGAGTTTAATACTGCTATTTTAGAGCAAAGATTAATTTAACAACAAAATAAATAAACATCAGTAATGACTTTTAGAATCAACTGATTTTTAATGCACAAGACAATTTTATATTTGATCATATTTTAATCCCCTCTAAGTTGTACTTACCAAAGTTTCACCTTGTTTAATTGAGCTATATTTGTTTTATAAACTGAGGGCGTTTTGAAATGTAGCACCAGATGACAATATGAAATAGCAAAAGTTAACATATCAACATTTTTGTTGTAAAACTGCAAATTTAAAAAAGGCCCCACCCCTTAAATAAGATGTTAGTGGTGATCACGTCATCCAAATTCCTGATCGTTATGCTACAGTCCACTTGGATTTTATCAGCCATTAAATTATATTCTTTTTCAGTGGGCAGTGTATTGTCTTAATTAAAGAAGTCCATCCCCTAATAATAAAGTAACCCATCCCAACTATAAAGAGAACCCTTTGGTGGCCAGTGGGCAGTCCACTATTGATGGAGTCAGTTCTCCATTTGCAGCATTTTATCTTGATGAGCTAAAATTGCTTTTAGCAAAACTTAATGTTTCCGTCTAATATTATTTTAAAGTTACTTTGTATCTCATGCTCCTAGTTCCTAGTAATGTCATAGGTTTCATTTTCATATATATATCTATTGATCTCACAGCTTTGCTACATCCACTATGTGTAGGGAATGAGTACACACTACAATAAAGTAGGGATGTGCACCGGCGACTTTTGAGGTCTCGTGTTTTGGATCCGGATTTTCGTTATTTTTGAGGTTCGGATTTGTCTCGCAAAACACTTGACGAAAGGTCTCGGTTCGGATTTAAGGTATTGGATTCGGATTTTTTTTGAAAAAAACATAAAAAGTTTAAAAATCAAGTTTTTGGGCTTATTTTCACTCCTAGGCTATTATTAACCTCAATAACATTCAATAACAAGCATTTCCACTAATTTACAGTGTATTCTGAACACCTCACAATATAGTTATTAGTCCAAAACGTTGCAAAAAGGTATCTTTCTGGACTGCGTAGAGGAGTGGGTCACCACAATATCTTAAAAACCCTGAACTTTTATGATTCGCACCAATAATTGTACCTGGACTGCGTAGAGGAGTGGGTCACCACAATATATTAAAAACCCTGAACTTTTATGAATCGCACCAATAAATGTACCTGGACTGCGTAGAGGAGTGGGTCACCACAATATATTAAAAACCCTGAACTTTTATGAATCGCACCAATAAATGTACCTGGACTGCGTAGAGGAGTGGGTCACCACAATATATATAATAAGAAAACCATCAACTTGTTTGATTCGCACCAATAAATGTACCTGGACTGCGTAGAGGAGTGGGTCACCACAATATATTAAAAACCCTGAACTTTTATGAATCGCACCAATAATTGTACCTGGACTGCGTAGAGGAGTGGGTCACCACAATATCTTAAAAACCCTGAACTTTTATGAATCGCACCAATAAATGTACCTGGACTGCGTAGAGGAGTGGGTCACCACAATATATATAATAAGAAAACCATCAACTTGTTTGATTCGCACCAATAAATGTACCTGGACTGCGTAGAGGAGTGGGTCACCACAATATATTAAAAACCCTGAACTTTTATGAATCGCACCAATAAATGTACCTGGACTGCGTAGAGGAGTGGGTCACCACAATATATTAAAAACCCTGAACTTTTATGAATCGCACCAATAAATGTACCTGGACTGCGTAGAGGAGTGGGTCACCACAATATATTAAAAACCCTGAACTTTTATGAATCGCACCAATAAATGTACCTGGACTGCGTAGAGGAGTGGGTCACCACAATATATTAAAAACCCTGAACTTTTATGAATCGCACCAATAAATGTACCTGGACTGCGTAGAGGAGTGGGTCACCACAATATCTTAAAAACCCTGAACTTTTATGAATCGCACCAATAAATGTACCTGGACTGCGTAGAGGAGTGGGCACTGGGCACCACAATAAAATATATAAAAAACCTTCAACAGGTCTGCATTACACTACACATACGGCTGCTCCTCCATCCTCTCCATCATATACATGTTGGAGTTTTAGCGTGTGACAACCTCTTGTTTTTGATAATGTCAGTGCATTTTGAATATTTTTCAATTTGCCCCACACCACTGAATGTACTTTATCTATGATACGCATCTATCTATCTTGACTGCGTAGTGTGGTGGCCCCGGTACACAATTTGGTACCGAGGCCACAATATAATTAAAAAACCCTCCACGTGTCAGAATTCCACCAAACAAGTATCTGGACTGCGTAGTGGGGTGGCCCCGGTACCCAATTTGATACCGGGGCCACAATAAAATAAATACACCCTCCACGTGTCAGAATTTCACCAAACAAGTATCTGGACTGCGTAGTGGGGTGGCCCCGGTACCCAACTTGATACCGGGGCCACAATAAAATAAATACACCCTCCACGTGTCAGAATTCCACCAAACAAGTATCTGGACTGCGTAGTGGGGTGGCCCCGGTACCCAATTTGATACCGGGGCCACAATAAAATAAATACACCCTCCACGTGTCAGAATTCCACCAAACAAGTATCTGGACTGCGTAGTGGGGTGGCCCCGGTACCCAACTTGATACCGGGGCCACAATACCTCCTCCAAACATGCTACAGACAATTCGTCATTGAGATCCCATCAAGTATGTTAAAGACAGACAGGGTCCAAGTGTTATTAGTTGACTTTGTAAAGAAAAAAACTGTCCCTGTTGCACATAGTCGTGCAATGAAGACTTACTTTTTCATTTAAAGGCACGATCTTTCAAGTGTAGTGTTTGTAAGTCTAAGTCATATTATACTTTTGGTAAAATTGGTTTTTTTTGTTCCTCTTTATGGTAATTAATTAGTAATAGAATTAAAGTAGGAAATAAAATTAAATAGAATTAAAGTAGGAAATAGAGTGGTATAGAGTTGTAGTGTGGTATAGATAGAGTGGTCCACACAATATAATAATAAAACCCTCAACTGGTCTGAATTCCACCAAACAAGTATCTTGACTGCGTAGTGTGGTGGCCCCGGTACACAATTTGGTACCGAGGCCACAATATAATTAAAAAACCCTCCACGTGTCGGAATTCCACCAAACAAGTATCTGGACTGCATAGTGGGGTGGCCCCGGTACCCAATTTGATACCGGGGCCACAATACCTCCTCAAAACATGCTCCAGACAATTCGTCATTGACAGACCCCAGACAGACAGGGTCGTAGTGTTATTGTTTGACTTTGTAAACCCAAAAAAATGTCCCTGTTGCACTTGCACATAGTCGTGCAATGAAGACTGACTTTTTCATTTAAAGGCACGATCTTTCAAGTGTAGTGTTTGTAAGTCTAAGTCATATTATACTTTTGGTAAAATTGTTTTTTTTTGTTCCTCTTTATGGTAATTAATTAGTAATAGAATTAAAGTAGGAAATAGAATTAAATAGAATTAAAGTAGGAAATAGAGTGGTATAGAGTTGTAGTGTGGTATAGATAGAGTGGTCCACACAATATAATAATAAAACCCTCAACTGGTCTGAATTCCACCAAACAAGTATCTTGACTGCGTAGTGTGGTGGCCCCGGTACACAATTTGGTACCGAGGCCACAATATAATTAAAAAACCCTCCACTTGTCGGAATTCCACCAAACAAGTATCTGGACTGCATAGTGGGGTGGCCCCGGTACCCAATTTGATACCGGGGCCACAATACCTCCTCAAAACATGCTCCAGACAATTCGTCATTGCCAGACCCCAGACAGACAGGGTCGTAGTGTTATTGTTTGACTTTGTAAACCCAAAAAAATGTCCCTGTTGCACTTGCACATAGTCGTGCAATGAAGACTGACTTTTTCATTTAAAGGCACGATCTTTAAAGTGTCAGAAAGAGAGAGAAGACACAGGAGAGGAGAGTTGTAGCTGGGGACCTGGGGTGGAAGCTCCCAGGCTCCCCCAGCATTGCCTGGAAGTCTGAGCGTGGTGACTGAGCCAGGGCAAGGAATGTGTGCCCTGGATGAGGGGGAGAACTCCATGCCACTATAGTGAACCCAAGAGAGAGGGGGACACTGCACATGGAAGAGGCCCTGGAGTGAGGGCTGCTACAAGAGGCATGGTAGCTGTAGTGTCAGATCCTGAGGCTGAGAGTACACAGAGTGACGTGTCAGAGCACAGGAGACATTATCCCCGCAGAGGAGGGATGAGCTGCAGTTGAGAGGTCTGTTGTTGAAATAGGACATGCACACTTTAACAAACCAATCATTTCAGCGACAGGGCCTACCAAACAACTTTGACTGAAATGATTGGTTTGTTTGGGCCCCCACACCAAAAAAGCTATTCATCTCTCCCTGTACAGACTAAACAGGCTCTACTGAGGCAAGATGTCGTCCTCATCCTCAACCTCTGATTCCTCTCCCCCTACAGTGTGTACTTCCTCCTCATCACACATTATCAATTCGTCCCCGCTGGACTCCACAACCACAGGTCCCTCTGTAGTATCTGGAGGGCAGTGCTGTACTTCATTGAGGAATTGATTATTCATTTTTATAAACATCATTTTTTCAACGTTGTGAGGAAGCAACCTCCTTCGCCGCTCACTGACCAGGTTCCCCGCTGCACTAAAAACTCTTTCCGAGTACACACTGGAGGGGGGACAACTCAGGTAAAATAGAGCCAGTTTGTACAGGGGCTTCCAAACTGCCTTTTTTTCCTGCCAGTAACAATATGGACTGTCTGACATGTCTACTTGGATGGTGTCAGCAAAGTAATCATCCACAATTTTTTCTATTGTGACAGCATCCAATGCAGCGAGAGTAGACATGTCTGCAATGGTTGGCAGGTCCTTCAGTCCGGACCAGATGTTATCAGCATCCCCGCCAGTGCCTCTTTTGGGAAAACTGAGCTTTTTCCTCGCAGCCATAGATGTGGAAGAAAATGAGGGTGGAGCTGTTGGCATGTCACGGTCCTCTTCAGAGGACAATCTCCTGACCAGCAGGTCTTTGCACCGCTGTAGATTTGTGTCCGCCGGAAACAGAGACACAACATACGCTTTAAACCGAGGATCGAGCACGGTGGCCAGAATGTATTCCTCTGACTTTAAAAGAGTGACCACCCTCGGATCCTGGCAAAGCGTACGAAGGGCTACATCCACAAGAGCTACATGCTTGCTGTAATCGCAATGGCTTACCAGCTCCTCCCTCACTTTCTCCAGCTGCTTCTGCAACAGCCTGATCAGGGGAATGACCTGACTCAAGCTGGCAGTGTCGGAACTGACTTCTCGTGTGGCAAGTTCAAATGGCTGCAGAACCTTGCACAACACGGAAATCAGTCTCCACTGCGCTTGACTCAGGCGCATCCCCACTCCTTTGCCTATGTCGTAGGTGGCTGTGTAGGCCTGAATGGCCTTTTGCTGCTCCTCCATCCTCTGCAGCATATAGAGGGTGGAGTTCCAGCGCGTCACAACCTCTTGTTTGAGGTGATGGCAGGGCAGGTTCAAGCTTTTTTGATGTGCCTCTAGTCTGCGGTAGGCACTGGCTGAATGCCGAAAGTGTCCAGCAATTTTGCGGGCCACCGCAAGCATCTCCTGCACACCCCTGTCACTCTTGAGGTAATGCTGCACCACCAAATTAATGGTGTGGGCAAAACATGGGACGTGCTGGAAATTGCCCATATTTAATGCCCGCACAATGTTACTGGCATTGTCTGACACCACAAATCCCCATGAGAGTCTAAGTGGGGTAAGCCACTGGGAGATAATTTCCCTCATTTTCTCTAATATGTTGGCAGCGTTGTGCCTCTTATTAAAGCCTGTAATGCACAATGTTGCCTGCCTTTGCATGAGCAGCCATTTTGTAGATGCTGCTACTGATGCAGCTGTTGCTGTTGCTGCGGAAGGGGATGCATCTACCCAGTGGGCTGTCACAGTCATATAGTCCTTCGTTTGCCCAGAACCACTTGTCCACATGTCCGTGGTTAAGTGGACAGTGGGTACAACCGCATTTTTAAGAGCACTGAGGACACTTGATCGTACTTCTCTGTACATTTTTGGTATCGCCTGCCTAGTGAAGTGGAATCTCGAGGGGATTTGGTACCGGGGACACAATACCTCCATCAACCCTCTAAATCCCACTCCACTGATGGCGGACACCGGGCGCACGTCTAACACCAACATTGCAGTTACAGCCGCAGTTATACGCTTTGCAATAGGGTGACTACTATCGTATTTGGTGGTCATGGCAAACGACTGTTGGACGGTCAATTGTTTGGTGAAAGACTTAGCGGTCTTACGACTTCCCCTCTGGGAAGATGACCGACTAACAGCAGCAACAGCAGCAGTGGCAGTAGTAGGCGTACCGCTGCAGGATTCCTCGGATGAATCCCGTATTGAGGAGGACTCAGTCTGGCTGGTGACTTGGGCTGCAGGACTGAATCTGATGGAGATTGTGGAGGAAGTTGACGAGGAGGGTGTTGCTGGTGTGTATCCAACTGGACCACGGGATTTAGGTGTCCCTGTACCGATGAGGGTCCTAGCCCCAGTTCCTGAACTAACCACTGAACTATGAAGGTTATTCAGGTGACGTATAAGGGAGGATGTTCCTAGGTGGGCAAGATCCTTACCCCTGCTTATTTGAGCTTTACATAAGCTACATATTGCCATACATTGGTTGTCTGGATTTGGATAAAAATAACTCCAGACCGAAGAGGTGCATTTTTTGGTCTTCTGACCAGGCATGACGATGGGCTTTTTCATCCCATGGACATCAGCTGTTTCCCCCCCTGGTGCCTCATTTACAATAACCACATCACCATCCTCATCATCAAGTTCCTCCACAGCGCCAGCTACATCATCAATAGCCTCCTCCCGAGCCACCTCTTCCCGTACAGTGATGGGAAGGTCAGGCTTGACAACCACCAACACCCTTGGACTCGCCTTGGGGATTTGTGATAATTTCTCTTTAGAAGGCAGAGTTGTTTGCTGTTTTGTTGCTGACAGCATAACTCTCTTCAATTTTTTGTAGGGGGGGGGAGGAGGAGGAGGGCTAAGATCCGTGGGTGAAGCTGAACCACTAGTCATGAACACGGGCCAGGGCCTAAGCCGTTCCTTGCCACTCCGTGTCGTAAATGGCATATTGGCAACTTTACGTTTCTCCTCAGATGATTTTAAGTTTCTCTTTTTGCTACTTTTTCTTAACTTGGGCTTTTTGGATTTTACATGCCCGGTACTACGAGATTGGGCATCGGGCTTGGAAGACGACGTTGATGGCATTTCATCGTCTATGTCATGACTAGTGGCAGCAGCTTCAGCATTAGGAGGAAGTGGGTCTTGATCTTTCCCTACTTTATCCTCCAAATTTTTGGTCTCCATTATATGTAGCACAAGATACTGCAGAATGTGTGAACTTGGTAATATTGCAGTACCAATGGACTTATAATGCTGGATTGGTTTTGCAAATTTGGTTATAATTATTATATATTTTTTTTTTTTTTTAATGTTTTATTTTTTTTTACTTTTTTTTTATTTTTTACAAACTTGGGAATAATGGGGAAATAACTATGCCCTTAGAAGCACAGAGCACAGGACACAGCACCACTGGACTGAACAGGACACGGCACAGGACCCAGCAGCACTACGGAACTCAGCAGGACAGAGCACAGGACACAGCACCACTGGACTGATACTGCAGAATGTGTAAACTTTGTAATATTGCAGTACCACTGGACTTTTACTGCTGAATGTGTGAACTTGGTAATATTGCAGTACCAATGGACTTATAATGCTGGATTGGTTTTGCAAATTTGGTTATAATTATTATATATTTTTTTTTTTTTTTAATTTTTTATTTTTTTTTACTTTTTTTTTTTTTTTTTACAAACTTGGGAATAATGGGGAAATAACTATGCCCTTAGAAGCACAGAGCACAGGACACAGCACCACTGGACTGAACAGGACACGGCACAGGACCCAGCAGCACTACGGAACTCAGCAGGACAGAGCACAGGACACAGCACCACTGGACTGATACTGCAGAATGTGTAAACTTTGTAATATTGCAGTACCACTGGACTTTTACTGCTGAATGTGTGAACTTGGTAATATTGCAGTACCAATGGACTTATAATGCTGGATTGGTTTTGCAAATTTGGTTATAATTATTATATATATATTTTTTTTTTTTTATTTTTTTTTTTTTTTTACTTTTTTTTTATTTTTTACAAACATGGGAATAATGGGGAAATAACTATGCCCTTAGAAGCACAGAGCACAGGACACAGCACCACTGGACTGAACAGGACACGGCACAGGACCCAGCAGCACTACGGAACTCAGCAGGACAGAGCACAGGACACAGCACCACTGGACTGATACTGCAGAATGTGTAAACTTTGTAATATTGCAGTACCACTGGACTTTTACTGCTGAATGTGTGAACTTGGTAATATTGCAGTACCAATGGGCTTATACTGCAGGATTGGTTGTGAAAATTTTGTGGTAATTAAAAAATATTAAAGTAGTTTTTGGTATTTTATAAAAAAACTTTTTTTTATTTTTTTAAACACAGGGGAATATTGGGGAAATAACTATGCCCTTAGAAGCACAGAGCACAGGACACAGCACCACTGGACTGAACAGGACACAGCACAGGACCCAGCAGCACCACTGACCTCAGAAGGACAGAGCACAGCACACAGCACCACTGGACTGATACTGCAGAACACAGCACAGCACAGCACAGCACAGCACAGCACAGCACAGCACTAAACAGCACAGCACAGCACAGCACAGCACTAAACAGCACAGAACTAAACAGCACAGAACTAAACAGCACAGAGGACCACCTAACACACCCTCCCTCTACCCTGATCAATGCCCGAGTGAAGATGGCGGCGACTAGCGGGGAATTTATAGGATCCGAGT
The DNA here is from genome assembly GCF_038048845.1 of Mixophyes fleayi. Taxonomy (NCBI): domain Eukaryota; kingdom Metazoa; phylum Chordata; class Amphibia; order Anura; family Limnodynastidae; genus Mixophyes; species Mixophyes fleayi. The sequence continues at coordinate 240,080,223 of NC_134406.1, forward strand.
ATCGCGAGATCCGACAACGGGATTATGAGTCAGAGCCTCAGTTTCACTTTTGAATTTGGCGCCAATACCCGGATCTGTCTCGGATCCGACTCGGATCCGCAACGTTCGGGTGGGCTCGGATTTCAGAAATCCGAGCGCGCTCATCCCTACAATAAAGCCTATCCCTTTTAAACAACTTAACGCTGGTGATCCTGGTAGTGGAGAACTAGTGAAACTCATTTATACCTGCAAACCTGGTTCCTGTAACATAATTTATGATATAAATATATATATATATATATATCAGTTCTGCTTTCTCATACATGAAATGACATATAGACCTATAACACAATATGAGAAGTAATAGGAGCAATTTGATTCAGTGACTATGTCAGCAAATTCATGTCAGCAGATTTCTAAACTATATGACAGAGGTACCTTAGAGGAGTGACTGGCAATACCTCTCAGTCCTATTTCTCGATGCATTTTGTTGGAGATTCAGGCAGAAATAAAGTGTGTCAGCAAGGTACAGAATAGATCAGCAGAGAATTTAGCAGATGCAATTGCCTTTTTGGAGTCTGCGACATTTACTTAGAACAAGTAATTTAAAACCCAATGGAACTGAAAGACAGATGCTGAGGGATTTACTTGACCTGTGAAACACAATTTCCAATCGGCGAAAGTCACCTGTGTAGGTGCTATAACTCTCCTTTCATTTGTAAAAAGAAATCAAAGTTTGTGTTTCCCTTTCTCTGTTGTAACAACTGAGAAGTGATCATAGCATGTTCAGAAAATCAAAGCCTTTCAAATTAGTGTTTCATTAATAATGTCATTCAGTTAAATATTGCGATATTTTTATAACTATTTGGCTTGTAAAACTGCTGGTGAAGTTAAGTGTAAGACCATGTGATTTCATGTCCTAGGTGTATAGGGTAACTCACACAAAAAGAAAGTTTTGAAAGATAATTAGATAGTTTATTTTTATATTTGACCCAAGAAGTATTATTAAAGAATATTTTTTCAGCACTGTTCATATGTACGTATAGTATAAGATCGAGCTGAACAAGAGAGTTCAGGTCGTGCTAGTTGAAGTCAGGTTGCGCAGTCCTTTCATGACATAACTTTGATCAGAAAGAGATAGTTGAACATCTAAAGTAGTATTTCCTTATATTGGAATTCTCTTTAACACACTCAAACAGAGGAACAACGAGGATCATAACACATGGACAGGAAGGAGAACTCGCTGGGTGAAAGGTAACACATTTTGCCTAGCAACAATTTTTTCTTCCCGGAGTAGCCAGTCATACGTAATTATTAATTAATTAGATGCTGTGGAATAATCTCTTTTGTAACTCTAACATCCTTTTAATCTAAAAGAAAGTAAAATAGTTAGAACACAGTTATAACATATAAGCTATTCCAAATTATCCTTCTAATTTTGGTGCAAAAAGATTCTGAACAGGAAAATAAGCATTATCAAAAAGATTTTGAATGGAAAAAGTGGGTCTATCTTGTGCAACCTGAGACATATGGGAGCACTACACTGCGCATTTTATATGGTAGTACAGTACCGCAACATAGCGGATTTCCCTACGCAATAGTATGGGGGCAAAGGGAAATCCGCAATGTTGCGGTAACGCGGATTGCCTTCGTGCCCGTTCTGGAGGCACTCAGTGCAGAATTGAATACGCGCCTTAGAATGTTTTCAAAAAATGTGTTTATTTTGCCTGTTTACTAATATAAAAATAATTACCCAAGTCACAAAAAATTGCCAGTGCTGGCTATTTACTTGGCTATGATGTAAATCAGATATTTCTTAAGTAACAGTCTGCTTGCAAAGTTGCAAATTATGTTTATTTCTTAAACACTTTCCTGAAGAGGATGAATGAAACCCATTCTCAAACATTCTAAAACTGCAGAGAAAACTCTCCCTTTTCATCTGTAACACAAGAACTCAGCCCAGTAACCTGGGTTCTTGCATGAAGTCAGCAGTCATCTTCTTGCCAACTACTGTACGCTGCTATGTGTGTAAGGTCTAACATTTCGGGCATATTCAATTAGCGGCCTCTCTAATCTCTAAGATTGACAGTTAAAGAAGAAGTTTCTACAGTTAAGATCCTTAATGAATCAGGCCGCAGATGTTTTATTACACAATTCTAAGTACTACATTTCCTTTCTTTTGTCACTAATTCTAACTGTATTTTAATACTTTGCCAAGCATAAAACTTTCTTGTGTGTAATAGTTGTACAATGATTTTTAATAAATTATGAATAAAGAATTATGATTTTATTTAAGAATAACTAGGACAAAGGACTGAGTTACTGAGTGCCTCCACTAAAAGAGAACTCTCTTTGTTTTTCTTTAGGTTGCAATTATAGTATTTTCTCTTGGGGTAGCACCTTCTGTGTTATTGATGAACATGGATATCAATACCTATAGAGTAATGATAATGAAATAAAGGAACATATTTACTCAGTAAAATAAATTTCTATATACAATGGAGATTAAGTGCGGACGTTCATTAACCCTTTTTCCTATTATAATGGAGCTATAAATCCAGGGGTGATTTTCAGGAAGGGGATATTCTTGCAGGTTTGACAACCTAGCACCAAGTGACAAATGTTCCATTGTCCAGTTTTTGGTGGGACTGTACAGATTTACAATTTTTAGATGTTGAGTCTGCAAGATGCCCAAAAGGCCATTCAGGGGAGGGCTGGCAAATTTTAGCCCCGAGGACAAGACTCGACTCAGCTTATTAGTAAAAAAAAATGCAGGTGGCCCAGCCCAGGGTATTCCACTATGGGACCGGCCCGGGGAGCAGATTGCCCCTGCCCCTCAGCCCAGCCTTGCCCTGAGGCCATTTAAAGTCAGCTTTTTATAACTAATGATTTATAACGAGACTAAGTATTGTTCATATTGTAGAAGTCCCTTGACACCTTCATTATTATCATCATCATCATCATCATCATCATTATCAGCTATTTATATCCTGTTGTTGTCAAAAAACGTGTACCATAGGAGTGTTTTGGGGCATTGATGCCAAATGGACTGTGCTATGCTGCAAGTTTTTTTTATAGAATACATTTACTAAGTTCCATATAATTGGCATTTGTTAATTACAAACCAGTATTAACACTTATACCCATATGTATAACACAGTGTGTGTTATTTCCCAGAAAACATTTGTTGAGTGTGAGCTGACAGTAATAACTTTAATTGCTTCTTTGTGTCTATAATTGAGCAAGTATTTTATTCTGAGTATTGTTAAGTGTTCTGTTGTTCTGATGCATTTAGCTGATTCAATATGCCACATAGATCTGTGGTTGTTCTTTTATTCTATATATAGAAACTAATTTGTGTGCTTCCCCCCATATGTACCTTTCATTGTATGAAAACTGATGTTTCATCAGCCTTATTTGCGCTCAATAAATGGTCCAAGGTTGATGGGCTTCATTTACAATGTAGTATCATCTGATCACTACAACTCTCTTTTAAACTGATGTAATGTTGATAGCACTGATTGTACAATTGCTTTGCAAATGGCCAAAGTAATCTGATGGATTTTAGCTGATACCTGAATAACTCTTATCTGTACATGTTCAATGAGAAAACTATTAAATGCAAGTTAAAATCTATGCATTAGCCTTTATATAATGGGCCTTATGTATAGTTGGGTGCTTTATAGGCCTGATTCACTTCATGTCTGAATGCAAATGACACTTATGGTTGATTACGACTTGAAGGGCAGAATGGGTGGGAAGGGGTAGATGAATATAGGCCATGTACACAAAGGGCGTTCTGACACAGATGCGAACGATTTTTAGCCGTATCATTTGCACCAGCTACAGGGCAGGTGCAAGTGCTAACTGATAGTGATGACTGTCACAGCATCGTGTTTGTATTAAAAGCTACAAGTATGCATGCCACTATATAGCACAGAAGATGTGCATGCAAGTAAGTGAGAATATGAAAAAACATTGTATGCACAGTATGCATTAAGAACATTGTGATTAATGTATTTAATGTAAAAAACAATATAAAAACTTTTTTTTAAAAAAAACAAAACTTATTTTTATTATAATATTATAAGTTGTTCATTTATTTTATTGTTTTTTTATTTGTTTTTTGCATGCGTTCTAATGGGACTGTATATCACACTCATGCATGTTCGTATCCTGCACTAAGTCCTGTGTGTTAACATGCGGCAAGGAACGTTTAAGCAGAAAGTACTTCCACCCAGGTTCAAAATGAAACGTATCTTGAGATCCACTTGGATTTGAATACAGTCGTAACTACGCTCAATTTCCGTGCTTGTTTTGTGGAGAGGTTCCTTAGTAAAATCTTTTACAAGGTGGAAGGGCTGACTTAAGGGTGTGAATATAGCAGGCACATACTTTGAGATATAGGGCCTGTGGAAGGTACGCCAATTGAGTGTTTACGCTTAGTACATGCCCACAAAATAAAGTACCTACGTCTATGCAGATTTGCGTGCATACAGACTTTTGCCTAAAAGGGCGAGACAGAGCATGGAAGGGGCATTCTAACTTAGGCTGAGTACACTAAGGGCATGTTCTCCGAATGCAAGCTGATGCAGACATAACATGAACGCAGAAGCAGATTTATTTGCACCAGTCTAGGGTGTGTTGCAAATACATGACCATGATCACCAGCACTAGATAATTGTCACTCACCGGACTGTGAGTGCTACTTCTAAGGTAGTTAGGAACCGTGTCCGTCCATTATTATGAGGTACTGCGCATGTGCAGTCCCTTCTAACCTTCAGTTCTGTTCCTTTAACTTAATTGGCTGATCAGGCAACACTCCCTATATTAAGCACCTGTGGTCAATAACACGTTGCCTGATCTTGGAGTCTCATTCCTCATGAGTCTCTGAAGGTGTTCCAGTGCCTCCTCGTGTGTTCAGCTTATGCTGATTCCTGTTTGCCGTTTGTGGTTTCCAGACCACTTCTACTCCTCGTGTTCCTAGTGACTTCAGCAGCTGATTCCAATCCGCTGCCTCTGTGTATCTACAGTTACAGATTACTGCAAACTCTCCTGTGTTTCATCGTGACTCCAGCAGCTGATTCCTATCCGCTGCCTCCGTGTGTCTAACAAGTTACAGATCTCTCCAACTCTCCTGTGTTACATCGCTACTGTTCCAGCTGATTCCTGTTAGCTACTTCAGCGTGTCTACAGAGTCCTGCTCGTCTCAGCGCTCCAGTCTGCATTCTACCTGCCGTCAGCTGACCCGCTGCCTACTGCTTCTACAGTGTGTCCATTTGTGTCAACTTGCCTGTTAGCATCGAGTCTACGCTCCTCGGCTTCCAGTTCTGCTACATCGCGTCAGCTCTCCCGTGGTCTCCTGCTGTTCAATTCGATATACTACTGCTTCCTGAGTATTTTGTCGTCCTTGCTGGCCTACCTACAGTGCGCTGCACCTACCTGCTGCTTCCATTCTGCAAGGACTTCTCATCTCGTCAGTTCCCTGCCGCTCAGGTATCCCTGCAGCTATCTCTAACAGCCTGCTCATCTGAACCACGGTATGCATACTTCTCATTGACTGTGCTGGTGTATTGCATATCCATCTGGACTGAGTTGTTCTCCTCCGGAGTTTCCATCCTCTGAGACTATTGCTATTATTGACTGTGTTTCCTTTTGCTGGACTATTCTAGTGACTTTGTTTATCTGTGCAGTGCTGTTCATTCATTATTATTATTGTGTGCAGTTCAACGTGGGATCAAGTTCAGTGTACCCGTGTAGACTCTGCATTGCATTTATCTCCTCGTGTCCTTCCTCACATATATATTCAGTGGTACAACTTGCTAGAGGCAGACCACTGATTCCTGTTTCCCTGTGTCACCAGTTGCATATATCCTCTCTCATAAGCAGTGGTACAACTTGCTACACGCAGACCACTGACTTCCCCGTTACCTTCACCTGGATTCCATTCCTTCACTACAGACAGCGGTACAACTTGCTATATGCAGACCGCTGACTTCCACCTCCTTATTACTCCTGGACATTCCTTCTCACTATAGCAGTGGTACAACTTGCCGTGCGCAGACCACTGACTACCCTCACGTGTCCTTGTCCATCCGGATCCTCGTGTTCAGTTACCTATTGTTTACCAGTGCTGCTAGTCATAGACTTTCTGAGCATTCTCTAACCATCTGCTGTTTCCAGTTCCATTATCACCCTGCCACCAGAGTATCATATACCAACTCTACTGCTCTGATAAGACCATCAGCGGGTGATACTGGGTAAAGACTCCTAGTGCCCGTGACAGTAAGATCAGGCCATGACAGACCCAGATTCGGAACCCACAGCTAAAGAGATGCTGCAGCATCTGGTCACCCGTGTGGAACAACAGGATGTTTGTCAACAACTATTACTACAATGTTACCAGACGTTAGTCTCCCAAAGAACGTCTGGGCAGAATATTACAGCTTCTGTTGATGCTCCTGTGCTTTCCTCCGTTTCCCCAGTGCCATCCCAGGTGTCTACGGCTTCCACGCTTCACCTGCCAACTCCGTCAAAGTATGATGGAGATCCCAAAACATGTAGAGGTTTCCTCAACCAATGCTCAGTACATTTTGAGCTCCAACCTCAAAACTTTTCTACTCATCGTTCCAGAGTGGCCTATCTCATCTCATTATTCTCCGGAGAAGCTCTCGCATGGGCTTCCTCTCTGTGGGAAAGAAATGATCCGTTGTTACAGGATAGTGCCAAATTTATTTCCATGTTTCGTAATGTATTCGATGAACCAGGTCGTGTTATTTCCGCTGCCTCCAGCATTCTTCGTTTACGACAGGGTTCTCGTACATTAGGACAGTACGTCATTCAATTTAGGTTCTTAGCCTCTGAGCTTCAGTGGAACACTGAAGCGTTAATTGCCGCCTTCTGGCAGGGGCTCTCGGATAAAATTAAAGATGCACAGACTACTCAAGAACTCCCTACGTCTTTAGAAGATTTGATTTCTCTTTGTCATCGTGTGGATCTCAGATTTCGTGAGAGGGACTCTGAGAGAACTACTTCAGCTAAAACATCTCTTCGTCCCACTTCTCAAATTCGTCCTGCTTCACGTCCGGTAATACCGATGGAGATTGGACGTTCCAAACTAACCTCTGCAGAGAGGAATCGAAGAATTAAGAATAGACTTTGTATCTATTGTGCTGATGCCACACATATGCTCCAGTCATGCCCCAAAAAATCGGGAAATGCCAGGCCCTAACTAGTTCTGGAGAGGTGAAGTTAGGGTCCCTGGAGTCCTCTCCATCTTCTACGAAATCAAAAATCTGTGCATTTGACGTTACCATTTCATTTGCTACTAAGTCTTTTGAGTCCCAAGCTCTGATTGATTCAGGAGCTGCGGGAAATTTCATTTCTAAATCCCATAAATCAATGGTCCCTACCAGTGATTACCCTGAAGACTCCTATTACGGTGACTGCTATCGATGGATCACGTATTATCAACGGTCTCATCACCCAAAGTACGTCTTCAGTGACCCTTCAGATTGGTGTTCTACACCGAGAAGAAATTTTGTTTTTAATCCTTCCTGTTACTACAAGTCCGATTGTTTTAGGCCTTCCATGGCTTCAATGTCATTCTCCCCAGATTGACTGGCGCACTCCTCAAGTTACGTCTTGGGGACCTGAATGTCACCAACATTGTCTTTCTCGTGTTGTTCCTCGTAAAATACAGCAAACCTCCATTTCACCTTCCTCACCGGGACTTCCTCCTCAGTATGCTTCATTTGCCGACGTCTTTGATAAAGCTCAGTCTGAACGTCTTCCCCCTCATCGTTCATGGGATTGTCCGATTGACCTGTTACCTGGCAAGACTCCACCTAGGGGTCGTGTGTATCCACTTTCATTACCTGAGACTCAGGCTACTGCTGAATACATCCAAGAGAATCTCCAGCGAGGATTTATTCGACCTTCTACTTCTCCCGCTGGAGCTGGGTTCTTCTTCGTGAAGAAGAAAGATTAATCATTACGCCCTTGCATAGATTTTCGTGGACTTAATGCTATCACTATCAAAAATCGGTATCCCATTCCTCTGATTACTGAGTTGTTTGATCGGATCAAGGGAGCCCGGATTTTTACTAAGTTGGATCTTCGTGGTGCCTACAACTTGATTAGAATCAGGTCCGGTGACGAATGGAAAACAGCTTTTAACACCAGAGATGGGCATTATGAATACTTAGTAATGCCCTTCGGGTTATGTAATGCCCCTGCTGTTTTGCAGGGCTTCATTAACGAGATCTTTCGGGACTTGTTATATGTATGTGTCGTAGTATATCTGGACGACATACTCATCTTTTCCCAAGACCTGCCTTCACATCAAGTGGCCAACAAGTGGCCGAAGTTCTTTCCAGACTCCGGAAAAATTCATTGTTCTGTAAATTAGAAAAATGTTCATTTGAGTTGCCCCAGATTCCATTTTTGGGTTATATTGTTTCCGGAGTTGGTCTACAAATGGATCCAGAAAAGGTGAATGCTGTGTTACTTTGGCCTCAGCCAACTACTCTTCGTGCCATTCAGCGTTTTTTAGGCTTTGCCAACTACTATAGACGCTTCATTCAAGACTTCTCTTCAATTGCATCTCCCATTGTGGCTCTAACTCGCAAAGGGGCCAATACTAAGCAATGGGCATCTGAGGCTCTCCAAGCCTTTCAATTTCTTAAAGAGTCCTTCTCCTCTGCTCCCATCCTTCGACAGCCTGATGTGATGCTTCCCTTCTTCCTAGAAGTAGACGCCTCTAATGTTGGTTTAGGAGCCATTCTCTCCCAGAAATCGGAGCAACAAAAATTCCATCCTTGTGCCTTTTACTCTCGGGGTTTTCTGCCTGCGGAGAAGAATTACACCATCGGGGACAAGGAGTTGCTGGCTATTAAAGTAGCATTGGAGGAGTGGAGATATTTGTTAGAGGGAGCTCGTCATCCGGTGACAATTTTTACGGATCATAAAAATTTGTCATACCTACAGTCTGCTCAAAGTTTAAATCCTCGCCAGGCAAGATGGTCTCTTTTCTTTTCCCGTTTTGATCTAATCATAACCTTCAAACCAGCTGCAAAGAATAAAAAAGCAGACGCTCTATCTCGAGCCTTTGTGGCGTCCTCAGACGTTAAAGAGATTCCTAACCACTTTATATTAGACCCCAAATGTGTTTCTCTGGCTACTTCTTCCACTAAAGTGCTACCATTTGGGAAGACCCTCGTGCCTCCTGCTCTTAGGAAAAAAATCCTTTCATGGTTTCACTCTTCTCGTTTCTCTGGACACGCTGGTGAACGCAAGACCTTTGAAATCCTCTCTCGAAGTTATTGGTGGCCTTCTATGAGGAGAGATGTCAAAGAGTTTATCGCGGCATGCGATTTATGCTCCCAGTTCAAGACCCCCCGCAGAACTCCAGCGGGGTTGCTCTCATAAGCAGTGGTACAACTTGCTACACGCAGACCGCTGACTTCCCCGTTACCTTCACCTGGATTCCATTCCTTCTCACTATAGCAGTGGTACAAGTTGCCGTGCGCAGACCACTGACTACCCTCACGTGTCCTTGTCCATCCGGATCCTCGTGTTCAGTTACCTATTGTTTACCAGTGCTGCTAGTCATAGACTTTCTGAGCATTCTCTAACCATCTGCTGTTTCCAGTTCCATTATCACCCTGCCACCAGAGTATCATATACCAACTCTACTGCTCTGATAAGACCATCAGCGGGTGATACTGGGTAAAGACTCCTAGTGCCCGTGACAATAATGACTTCTGATTGGCTGATTGTGGTTTTACCTCTGAAGCCGCTTTCTTCATTGTATATATTATAGGATTTTGTGTGTTTGCGAGAGACGATGGGTCTGACAGGCACCTTCATCCCCATCTGTCACTTTGAACATTCAAGATGCAGGATGCTTGTGTAGCTGTTTATTTGAATTTGGGACTTTACTTTTGTTAAAAAAAATTTTTTTAATCAATATTTTTATTAGAAGCATTTTATACATGCCATAATCATGACATCAATTACATGTTTTACAATTGTGCTAAGGAAATAGAAACATCAGCTTAAACACTGGAAGTTATCAAAAAAGTTAAATAAAACCTTTGTAGCAGACTGATGCAATTGAATCAATTATTCACGGAGACTGATAAACAACTTATTATGGATAGCAATGTCCTCATAAAATAAATAGCATTCCTCAGCTTACTCATTGGCACGTCCATATCTCCCGTGGCTGGAGGCAAACAACAGGCTTCTACACATGTTTATGATTCCCTGAATAAAAGAACTATTATAAGATAACAGGCGGATCCCTTGCTAGTTCCCTCAGATTATACCAGGAAGTGAACTTATTTTTGTTAATTTTATTAATCATATCATTGCACTATCAGACTGTGTACGACAACCTCACCAGGATGATGTCCACCTAGTTCTTAAATGAAGCCAGGTGGGTTACATATATTTATGTCCATGATTACATTGAAGACCAACATGGTGGGTAAACTATTTTCTGCCAAGTTTCCAACCCACAGGATGAACAGTCTGGACCATCCAAAGTCCCTTCAACGTTACAAAAGCATGGAGGGTTTTAAAACAGGAAGGCTCTCTCTTACTAAACCAGGATTAAGCTTATCAACATCTGGTTTGAGCAGTTATAGTTTTCTCTGGGCCTGCACCAGACTGCTGGACTGCAAAACAGTAGGAGGGAAGATCATGAGGCCATGGCATCTCTCCCCTCCCATCTCCATTCTCTAAGGACTTCAGAGTCAATGGCATCCTAGTGGAACTTGGGATAACCTTACAGGGTGGGACATCCATTGTGGGAAATTTGAACAGTTTAAAAATTCCTGCATGGGGGACCCAAGGTGTGTTCAAATTTCCACTCAGTCTGATGTTGGAGTTCTGTCTCTTATTAGCTCAATCGTAGTTCCTGCTTCAAATCCTGCATCTCCATCCCATTTGCATCGGAATATCTAGCCTGGAGAAAACTCTGCTCCATTGGGAGCTGCTCGTTGATCTGTTAGGACTCGTGTGTCTACTGGTCAAGGTTGACTGTGGTGAAAGTCCTTACCACTTTGATAGAGAGCATTGGCCGATCCGTCGGGATCCACAAGATTGGAAGATAGCACCAACAGGTTGGTCGGAACACATTTGCATTGTGGTGAATAGGAGCAGTCTAGTTGGACTTTGGGAACTCCGTGTGTGCTGGTGTGCTACCATTGGATCATCATAGTAAATGGTGATCCAATGGTGGCGTTACATCTTGGTCTGGAGTACAATTTTTACAAGTCGGCTGGACAAACTTTCCCATAGATTCTAATAATGGTCTAGGTATAGTGTGTTCTGATAATACATTGTATTGAACTAACAGCTTGGCCAGCCACCGTGGCACATTCAGCATACTGGTGTACCTTCCTTGTAGCGGTCCTGGCAACTGCATCAGGACCACTAGAAAAATACAGCCTGACCTGAGAATTGTCTTTTTACAACTTTGACTTGCTAAAGAACATATCTATTTATTTTATAATAATTAAGAGTTGGACAGTGTTTGTGACCACTTGAGTGTTGTTTTAACTGTTTATTGTTATTAGTTTTGATATTTTTTTGGGTTGTTTAACCCCTCTGTAATAAAATTACCTTTATATCTTCTCTCTTTGTCTATGTGGTCCAAAGACCCTAAGCTTCCAGGTTACCTAGTGGACGTCTTCCTTAACACGTGGGTATCCTGACCATGTGTTTTCCATATATAAAGAAAATCTTACTTTCATTCTTACGCGAGAAGGAAGTTTATATCTGCTATATTACATGAAGCCTAATAGCAAATGCGTTTTTTCTTATGGAAAAAAAGCAAATGTTTGCAAAGTTTTATTGCTCTAATGACCTGGTTCTGTGTATAATATAAACCTGGCACAAATGCTACATATGTAGAGCTGGATTAATCTTGAGCTGGGCCCAACTCATGCACATTTTTGGGCCATAGATTTTGGTTTGGCTGGCATAAAGCATCTGCAAATGAACAGATCAGTGCATTATCTCCATGATCACAAATGATCTTTCAAAGGGGGAAGTTAAATGAATAGGACAACATTTAACTGAAATTTTAGCAGATGTCTGGTCTTATTGGAGCAACCTATATTTTATGTTAAGTGGCCCTTTAAATATTGTGAAGCATTGTATCCCCGAGACTATAGCAGGTTATAACAGTAAAACAGTGTTCTATTTACTGTATGCAATTATATAGGTAATTACCAGTTCTATAATTTCAAGTAGTGAATTGTTCCTTATAGCAAGCTTTTTAGACTTTAAGAATTTTTCCTGGATAATTATAAGTTTATGCAAATGAGAAAAGCATTCTTTAATTAAATCTGTGCTACATCTGTTCCTCTTGTCAGGCTATTTATTCCCAATTAAGGAGAAAAAAATGTTTCAGATCCTAGAGCTTCCCAAACAAACTATATATATATATTCACATTTATTCTTCAACCCCCACTCTTGAAATTTACTTACTATATTTATCATTTTGCGCTGGTCATTGCAATTGAACATATTATTACATTGTTAAAATAAACTTGTTTAAAGATATTCAAAAATGCTAAGTTGTAAAATATGTGTTATTGATGATCCCTCATTCTAACTTGTGCCATTCAAAGAAAAAAAAAGAATATACCAATTTCTTACATTCTCATGTAATGATGTGTTAAGTATAACCAGTTTCTTACCCTCATTAAAAGAGGATTTTAACATACATTTATAATTTAATGCACACATGGTGGTATAAATTGATTCTGCAATATAGTTATAAATTTGCACCCTATGATTTGTTTGTTACAAATTCATAGCTGACCATCTGCATCACTTCTATTAGCCGTTTCCAAACTTTATTAAATTAGTATGTTGCTGTTTGCAGAAAGCACTTAATTAATCTTCATTGACATCAATAATAACCTGTTTTTATATTGAAATCCCAGGATCAGTGCTTTCATGCTCTAGTGCAAATAACAAGTGCAAAGCCAAAAAAGTGCAAAAGGTTGTAGCACATTTAGGCCCTCCTCAAAAGAGGAAGGGTCCCTCTTTTCTCGACTACTGAGACCAAAAGGTCCCTTAGAGAGTACATGTCTTCAGATCACCCTTCGCCTCAAGGCTAGAGGGGAATTCCTTTGCCCTGGGATCCACAGAGGCTTCACCCAGGGCTCTGAAACATGCCCGTCCCCTGGAAGGGAGGGTGTCAGAGATTTTCAGGGGTGGGAACCTCTGTGTCTTCTAGATCATCAAGGAAACAGAGCTCATAACGAATTACCACAGCCCTAGATCTGTGTAAAAAAACATAAAAGTGAAGGTGAGAAACAAGATTTAGTGGTTAACACTTCTGCCTCCCAGCACTGGGGTCATGAGTTTGATTCCCGATCATGGCCTTATCTTTGTGGAATTTGTTCTCCCCGTGTTTGCGTGGGTTTCCTCCAGGTGCTCCGGTTTCCTCCCACACTCCAAAAACATAGTAGTAGGTTGATTGATTGCTATCAAATTGACCCTAGTCTGTTTGTGTGTGTTAGGGAATTTAGACTGTAAGCTCCAATGGGGCAGGGACTGATGTTAGTGAGTTCTCTGTACAGCGCTGCGGAATTAATGGCGCTATATAAATAGCTGCTGCTGCTGAAGACGTGAAATAAATGAGTGCCGCGTGGGTATGCCCCCAGGCTAATGACAAACATAAAACTTCTCCCACCCTGCCAGAAAGCCAAGGCACAAGGAGGTGGTGCATAAAGTGGTCAAAGGTGAAAAAATGCCTTAAAATAGGATGTAGTAATTCTCTTGACCCTGAACCTATCAACAATCAGACTGTTGACACCAAATGTCCACAGTCAGAAATGTCAACAGGTTCAGTGTTATTACATGGTTAAAATAACGGCATTGTACCTGTAACATTTTGCTGTCAACAGTCTGTCTGTCGAAAGGTTCAGCGTCAACAGATGGTACCCAACTCCATGAAATCACGTGCTAGTGCAGCATCAGTGGTTTATGGCACCCCAGTGTCGCCACTCCGTAGGCTTTCAAAGTCGCCTCTGACCCTCTGGCCAGAGGATCAAATGCAGCATTTCCTGATAAGAACACATACTACACTTGATCTTAGCCAAAATGCAGAGAAGCAATAATTACCTGTAATCATGCAGTAAGTACATACATCCTAACAATGCCTGCCCTGCCTCTGTGTAATTAACCATCACTCTGTGATGTTTCTTCCTATGTCATCAGCGTTGTGGAAGGTTACTAGGCACAGCGTGGCATTGGTTGTGCGCCTATGTATGTGTGCAAGACAGAGAAATAGGCACAGTTCTGCAAACTTAAAAACACCATCCATGGGAGTCATGCACAGTACATTGTAGCAAGCCTTCTTTTAATTCTCCTGGGCAGGGGAGCAAAGTGGTTCCTCACATAAAGGGTCAGTTATGAAAATGTAAAAGTGCAGTGGAAAGATCACTTTATGACATCACACCCCTAATGCACCTGCTATGACACGGCGCATAGAATTGTGTGCTAGGATGACTGTGTCTGCAGGGGTGCAAAAGTTTTGCATTTGCACATTTCACAAGGTTCAGCTAAATTTGGTCTTCATAGTACTACCCCAGTCACACCACAAAACAAAGTGATGTGTCTGTCATCTTCTCAGCTGTATTCATTGATTATAAATTGATGTAAAATTGTGAGCAGAATGTGGTCGAACATTTGCATTTTTACGTATTTTGTCTTGGGAGAGGCTTTCAACTTAAAATCCAGCGTAAATATAAAGCCAGAGTGTAACGGTGAGGCCGGAGTAAATATATGACAGTTATCAACATTATCTGGCGTATCTGCACTTTTTAAAATAAATTAATAAATTAATAAATTAAATTGTCCTGACAGACGATAAATAACCTGCACCAACACTACTGGTGGCAGTGGGGCTCTTTTTCCAATTTCCAGAGAATTCACATAATTATATCAGCTGTTAAGTCTGTGACTTATATTTCAACAAAATTCTTTAGTGACCATGACACAGTGTTTATGCCCACTGTGTTCTTTTACTGTAGAACTTCAGGAAACATATTACACAGAAGATAGATTCATACACCAACTATATACAGCACAAAATAAGATCTGGTGTATTCTTCCGCCGTATACACACAAAGTAAACAGGAACTACATACACCACACTCCTCCCAACATAGTTTAATGCAGACATAAAGAAAATGTTATCACAATACAATATATGTATTGCCCCAGAAGGCTACAGATCAAGTCTCTTGGGTGCCTTATGAACTCTACCTGGGTAATGATGTTTAAATCCCAGAGTGAGAGGCTGCTCAATCGGAATCACGCTAGGAGGTTCAGGATCAGATGTTATCACCGTGGGAATCTCAGGCTCAGGTGACATCATAACAGACTCAGGAACAGTCTCTGTAGCTAACTCAAATGGGTATAGAGTCTCCACAATGTCACCATGACGTTGTTCAGAAACTCCCACATCACTCACTTGGCTAAGTCCAGGTGTCAACTCCAAGTCCGCTTGTTCCTTGGCCTCTATTATTTGGTCAATGTAGCGTTGCCACAATTCTCCTCCCACTTTAATCACATACATCAGTGGACCAGTTTTGGAAGAGACTATTCCCAGTTGCCTAAGAGCCACAACCTGTGGATTTCCAGTAGAAAAATCCACCCCTCCTTGTGGCGGTTTCTGGTGAAGACTGGGGGGTTCGTTAGAATCCGTGCCTTGGGAAGGCTCACGCTAATACTGACTGATTAGTCACTGAGAGACGTAACAGTAGGTTTCTGATAAATATTTTCAAATTGTTTATGTACAGTACCTTTCATCTCACATCCGGTTTTATCAAGTCCCATTGAGAACTTAAGCTCTGTTGCATAAACAGAACAGCAGATCACTGACCAGTAGTGAAGTGCTCAGTTCTACATTGTATAAACAGGAAGTTGTCAACAGCACATGTTCATGGTGGATAGACTTTATAGCTCTTTTGAACATTTGAACAAATCTCTCAGCCAAACCATTGGTAGCTGGAAGGTGTGGAGCTGACGTGACATGTTTAATGCCACAGAATTTGGATTCAACTCTATGCTGGCCTTAATGCCTTTTAACGTGCCTATCTTTTTTTCAAAAATTGATTGTGTGTCACCTAGCAACTTCAAAGTACTTTAGTAGATATGTTATTTTGGACACATTAGATGTGGTAGGCTTAAACATGTGAATGTACCGCCATTCAAGCTGGAGTTTGCTTATACATTTACGGCTCACTAGTGCCGGCCCACCAGTATATCTTCAGAGCACTACCAATGTTTTCTGTAACAGAATCTTTGCAACCAGGCCTTTGTAATCACTTGCATTTATCACAAACAGAGTGAAGCCTATATCTAACTTCATTTTAAATTCAATTACCACCACTTCCATGTGGACCTAAATCACTTGGCACTCTTATGGGGCCTGATTCATTAACGAATGTAAATTATGTTGCATGCCATATTTTTGGTAAAATTGCACTACACATGCCCAGAAAAGGACTATACACCAGTGAACGCAAACACATACAATTAATCTTCGAACGCAAAGGGCTTTTCTAAACACCGTCTTACAATTTCATGGGCGGAATGGGGGAGGGAAGGGCCATAGGCACATCAATGTACAGTAAGGACATGTCAAGGTTGAGTGCATGCACATCCATCTGATTCAAGCTCTGGGCATCTCACAGGTACCTGTTTTTCTGTCATATCACTTGCACCAGCTACAGGTCTGGTGTAAATGTCGATTACTAGTGATGACGGTTGCGTATGCTTTCTAGAACATATGTTTGCAATCAGGAGAAAATGTAAAAATGCCTTTAATATACAGTAGACATTAATAATATCCTAATATATATTATGGGGGGGAAAAAAACTTTTTTTTTAATCTGTTAATCTGCCAGATTAATTAGTACTGGACCCCAGAGTTTCTGATGGCAGCCCTGGGGAGAGTTTACACATCTATAATAACTACATTATTTATAATTAGTTAGTGACCACACATGAACAATTATCTCTGTAATATTTCAGTAGTGCTCTGAATTTCCCTTCCATTTTAATTCAATTAATGTTGTTTATAGGTGTAAATTAAATATTGGAATAAAGATAGGCTTGCAGCTCTGTTCTAACAGTCAGAATTTTATGAATTGCAGCCAAAAAAGGCTCTTATTAAAAGCATTGACAATATGCTTTAGTAATTGAGCTTTTCGTTTAGCAACTGCCATGCTATAAAACTGCTTCCATTGACAGGTTTTTAAAAAGATAAGAAAGCTAAGTAGTTGCTTAAAGTGGTCCTGCCACCTACTCATTAGGGTAGGCATTTTGTGAGCTGAACTAAAATGTATGAGAATTCTACTGATCAATTCACTAGGATATCAGCAGGAGGGGGATTGGTGTAGAGAACGTTTCTGGGAATGGAGGGATGTGAGCCAATGTCTAACTTGTGCCAAATGCCTGAGTGACATGACTGGTTCCTAGTCAAGTGATGGAATAATGGTTCATAACTCCCAACATTCCAGGACAAATACGTAGGACATTCCAATATGCCAAACCAATATGCAAAACCACAACTACTCAATCACACTTCTATTATGACAAACCCAAAGTCACACTCATTTTGGGTGATAAAAGACAAGACTAGGGGGTTTATTTACTAAACTGCGGGATTGAATACGTGAAGATGTTGCCTACAGCAACCAGATTCTAGTTATCATTTATACAAAATCACAGCTAGAATCTGATTGGTTGCTATAGGCAACATCTCCACGTTTTAAAACCCGCAGTTTAGTAAATATACCCCAACTTATAAAAATCTATATTAGTCCTCAAACTGGCTGCCTCCACTGTATGTAGGTCACATATCCGCTTTAAAATTTACATAGTTGTATGGAAACACAGCACAGATATCTTCAAAATTGTGTCACCACACTTCTTTAAAGCGGTGTAAAACAGAGCAGAGGATTGATAAATTCACTGCAAATTGCTATTATAATTTGCTCTACTAAGCATCTGCCAAGCTGATGTTATTTCTGCTTCCATTAAATTAATAGAGAAATACATCTTTTTTTTTTTCCAACATAACCAATATCATTGATGTTGCTGATGAGAAAAAAATTCACAGAAACCATTTATAGCAAACACAGCTAACAGTGAAGATTTCACCTTGCAGGAAATAAAAGCTCATTACACCTGTCACCCAGAGACGTGAAGCCAAACCTTTGTGTTGAACGTTATAACCACAGGGAAAACTAAGTGACAGGAGCATAAAGACAATTGTTAATACTTAACAACCCTGGCAACTAATATACATATCCAGTCTGGGCCCTGCCAACAACCGGTAAATAATAAGCAGCGGACGATAGCAAGTTGTATATTTATGCATAAAAGAGCATAGTGTTGTTTAAAAACATGTCTCTGCATAGTAAATAGATTTTCTATTTAGTCTACACTTAAATGGCAAACAAATCGGCAAGGTCATAAGATCACAAATCCACAAGATGTAGAGAGGGAGTTTCTTATATCTTCCAGGTATACAGCTATATGTACTTGCTTCCACCACTTATTTTCCTATTCCTGTAATCTGTCCTCAATTAAATAACTGATATTAGACAATATTGGGATATATCATAAGAAATTAAATTAGTAATATCCAGTCTGAATGATTGCATTTTTATATACCTTTTTAGACCATAGAAACCTGCGTTTATGTTTGAGCTATTAGTCGTCTGTCAGTCACATTCTAACTTAGTACTCTGCCTGTTTAAAGAGCACCAGGTTTGCTCTGATCACACAATATCTACGTCTTCCTAAATAAAAGGTAGTCCCTCCGCCAGTCACTGATTCTGTCAGTAGAGCATGCTCTCTGCTTCTGGAAACAAGCAGTGCTGAATGTGAATATGACTGAGAGCTCTGACATATACCTTCCTCAATAAGAGGGACTATGGAGAGTCAGCATGTTAGTGAGGTTAGCAACTAGCAAAGCCTTATGCCTCATAAACACCGGCATTGTTTAAATGTGTTTTACATTTGTTACTAATGTCTTATTTGTTGGTGACAGTGGACTTGAATACATTCTGTTTTAGACTAGAGATGTTCACTGAGCCCTGTGTTTTGGTTTTGGTTTTGGATCTGGATTAACTTCGTGTTTTTTGGTTTTGGATTCCTATTTTTTTCTCTAAAATCCTTATTTTCTTCTAAAATCCCATAATTTGGCTCTTTTCTGTTCCTACATTATTATTATTAACCTCAATAACATTAATTTCCAGTCATTTCCAGTCAAGTGACAAGAACACTGCTACCCCTCCTGTTTCAGAATGAGCAATGGCACTGTAGACTGGAGAGTGACAAGAACACTGCTATCCCTGTTTCTGTGTGAGCAATGGCACTGAGCAATGTCACTGGAGACTGGAGAGTGACAAGAACACTGCTACCCTGTTTCTGTGTGAGCAATGGCACCTGGATTTCCTAGAAAGGAAGGTATTTATGGAATCCAAAACCCGCGAGATCCGAGAATGCAACAATGGCGTTTTGCCTCGATTTAGATCTGAGGACGCGCGAAACTACCGAGCCGACTCGCGAGCCTACTCGGATCCCCTAAGTTCGGGTGGGCTCAGTTTTCAGAAAACCGAGCCCGAGCATCTCTAGTTCCTGAAATTAAACTAATTCAAAGTATTCAATATAATGGAACAATAATAATGCCCTGTCACAAGCAGCGGCTCCGGGCACCACCGCGACTCTCTGCCCAAGCGTCCCGGTCGTCACTTCTGGTTTGTCCCAGCCATTGCCAAGGCAATGGTCGGGACGCTCTCAGTCTGTAGTGCCGCGCCCCGGCATCCAGGACAGCCGAGCGCGTACGCAAATTAAGAAATAACCTCAGGTGGCTAATTATCCCTCCTGTGGCCAAATGTTTTCATTGGTCCATCCTAGTATTTAAGGCAGAAAGGAGCAAAGCCTCCCTGCCGGTTATAGTCCCTGTTACCCTGCATTCTTTTCCTGCTCTGTTGTTGCACCTGTTATTTCTATTATCGTTGCTGACCCCTTGCCTACATACAGACACCGTTGTTTTGCCTGTGACCCTTGACCTCTTGCCTGGATACTGACGCCTCTTATTTGCCTGTGACCCTGACCCATTGCTCGGATACTGACACTGCCGTATTCCCAGTGGCCTGTTTGACCCCTGGCCTCGACCTAGAAACTACTGCATTGCCGGGGACCCTCAAAAACTTTGCCGGGATCTTCACTCCACCTCTGTGTGAACACCTGCGCTACCTTCTCAGGTTATCAGCTCCTACTACTAGAGTACAAGACCTGAGGGCATCAGAGTACCTGTGAGCGCATCTAGTTCTACGGGAAAAGCGGTTCCTATAGGCGAAGACCTCTGAAGCGGTTCTAGGAGTTGATACCTGGGGCGTGAGCCGTAACATGCCCATGATATTGTCCACAGAAATCTATACTTGAAACTATGATGTAGCTTGATATCCTTGGACATTCTACTATCCCTGTGATTCTGTACCCCACTGCCCAGTTATTGCTGGGATTGGACTTATTCCCTACATTCTGAACTTGTTTGTTTGTCTGGTTCTCTGTCTTCCCAACTAGAGTGTATCAAGGACTGCATTCCTAAAACCTGCCTGCAACCGGGTTACTGATAACTGTCCTTGCTTTATGGTAAAAGAGGCTACTATTGGTGAAGACTATGATATTTGAGTCCTAGTTGTTTACAAATGGATCTGGGCACATTCATTACCGTTGATTTTAATGTGAATGCATCAAGCCTAGGGAAGGTAACTAATATTATCTGCATAGCTCAGTCTTCCCAATGGCATGGGTAACGGAGGCAATGACTTGACAAGTTGTTTGTATGAAGTGGTTGTTTCTTAGTGGTAAATGTATGAAGATCTGATTTCTGCAAGCCGCCATAAAATGGCCACTTTGCAGGGTAAATTTAAAGTGGCGATGGCTTGTAAAAGCAAGTTTGACTTTTCAGACCAATGGTGCTTTAAACTTCCCCTGCAAAGTCGACGATTTCCGGTGACTTGCAGAAATCGGAGCTTCATACATTTACCCCCTTTAGTCTTTTGCACTAAATTCTATAAGAAATATAAAAGACTCTTTGACTTCTTCCCATAGACTTAGTAAACTTATATATATATATGTATATACATTCCACACTACATGGTGTTGTGTTGTACCATTAATAACTGAACTATATATACTAGACTCAATGCGTTGTAAGTAATTCTCATCAAATACTGTTCCTATCTCACACGGCTTGTTACAAACTGTTCAGTTGCTTTTGTCCTTTGCAATAGTACCATTTTCTAAATGCGGCCTTCAAGTCGTATTGGTGATTTCCCTGGGTGTCTTCTGTTCTTTCCAATAAATCATTTAACAATACCCCTGCATAATTCATTGGAGTGCTTCATTATTGATGTACCTTTCATACTTTCATATGGCAACTACTGAAATAAAATTGATTTCCGAACGTTTTATCCTCCCTACATTGAAACAACAGAAGATGTTGAGCACAAGCTATATAATCTTAGTAACAGACATAGTTTGTCTATGTTGCTCCCAATAGATACAGAGATGCAAGGCATGAATTTTAATATTTTTTTTTAACTTGGGCAGTACCATAATTGCTCCCATTGTGAATACACTGAAGGGAAATGAGCATGAATCTCACAATCCTCACTTTCTGTTATCTTATATAATATAAAAATGTATAGCTGATTACCTGGGTTGTCTGCATTTGAGTCTTATAGATTGCATTTAAGAACTTTATAAATATATATCAGGTATTTCTATATAGTGTGAATGAATTGTGTATTATTAAGTAGCCGATACCACTGTCTGAGGGACTAATTGTGGCTGAGGACTTGCTTTTCCTAAACCACCATTCATTTACTAAGGTTTAGAGCCCAATAATGATACCTAATGCTGGTACACTGCAGCCCAATATCAACCTTTTAGATGGACAATGCCATATTCAGAGTAATTTCTGTTGGACTGAGATAGCCTGCAGCACAAAGTTAGGGGCTACATCATTGCACTTGGTCCCAATTTGCACATTTGTCTTGGTCCCACCTAAAACTAACGGATTGGGCTACAGCTTACAGTTTCTGGCTAGGAGCTATTTCCAACCCCCATCCCAACTGCACCATGGGGACACATGAACATTGTTGATCAGATGGCCTCAAGACCGAGGAGGTTTTCAACTACTACCCTAGCCTCACACCTATCCAAGTGGGGTTTAAAATATCCTACCCAAGCAGCAAAAAAACAGTTGGAGCTATTGTATTAAATCACGGGCACACACTACATTAGGAATGAGACTTCCTTGCATTATCCTCAGCACACTAGGGTGACAGCCAGGCATACGCTCCTAGGACTCCACTGCACCAGGGGGATCTGGAATACAAGTCCCCAGCACTAGCCAAGGTTTTTATTTATTTGGATTTTGCACAAATGAAAAGAGTACGTTTCAAGTAAGAGACTGTCTGCAGGTTTCTAAAGCCAGGGTTGGATTAACAAGTAAACTGATGCAGCTGATGTTAAATAGCCCCCAGCAGGGCCAGACTGGGACTCAAAACCAGCCCTGGCATTTGAAGCAGACAGGCCCACCTCTGTTGATGAGCAGGAAAAAACTGTGTGCCGCTGCGCAGCGGGAGCACTGTCAAGGGCGTGGCCACATTATGTTGGGAGCGTGGTCAACATGGGGCATTGATACATACATTGTAATAAAACATTTATCAGGCCCTCCCCATCCACATCACACCACCCCCCACCCCAGAAACACATTACAACACGCCAGTCCACTGTACTTATCTATGCTTCTGGTGCTGCTGACATCCATCAGGGTGGGAACTTCCTGTAGAGTAAGCAGGGAAGCTCTTAGTCACACAAGATTACCAAATCTTGTGAGACTTAGAGCTCCTCGGCTTGCTCTGCAGGCTGTGTCCTATCCAGAGACCTGGAGCAGCTATTCGCTCCCTCCTGCTAATCAGAGCTGGAATAACGCTTGGGGGGGGCTAGGGTATTTAAGACAGGGAAGCTCCTTGGCTTGCTCTGCAGGCTGTGTCCCGGGGACTGGGAGCAACTATCAGATTCCTCCTGCTAACCAGAGCTGGATTAAGGCTCGGGGGGCCCTAGTCGCTTAAGACGGGAGCTCCTATGATGTAATATGGTTATTAGACACATTTTCAACAAATACACAGGCAATACTGTAAGCACTACTGTTAGGGGCACACAGTTCTGCTTTCACAAGCAGTACAATGTGAAGCAGGACATACCTCCCAACTGTTCTTGCAGTCAGACCAAATCCTGACTAAGTGAGAGAGTCACCCAAATTTGGGACTGCCCCACCAGATTCAGGACAGTTGGCAGACTGTCCTGCTCTCTTGTACCTTACTTGTGGCTGCTGGTGTCTTTGGATCAGTTGCTGCTTGTCTGAATCCTGGAATGTTTGGTGCCCCATTTGGTAAAAAAATGGGTACATAAAAATGAGAAAACTTCAACCAGCACCACTGTTAAATCAATATAGTACCTACGTTTTAAAATTAGGCCTCATCCCAGTCCCAACATTAAAATAATAGTATTACCATTTAATAAATAAACCTATTTCCCTCCCTACATACTGCCGCAGCAATAAATAGTATTTACATTTCATAATTATACCTTTTTCCTGCAACCATCACTGCCATTAAATTCATAGTCACATTTAATAAAGAGACCTCATTCTCCCCAAACTCATCCCCCACATTCAATAGCCCCCAAACCACCCCATCTTAAATTAATAGTCCCCACTATTACATTTCCCCACTATTACCCCGCAAACAAAATAGCACCCATTAATTAGCCACCATCTACCTTACACACACTACATTGCCAAAAGCTCCCTGTGCCATCACACACATTATTGTGCCCCATCATCACCATGCTATGCCCCCTTATGATCGCACTGCAAACTCCACACTGCTTTTCCACCCCTTCATCACACCCTGCCATGCTTCTTTTGCCCCTTCTCACACTGCTTTTGACCCTTCTTCACACTGTCATGCTGTTTTTGCCCCTCTTGACCACCCTATGTTATGCTCCCTCCCCCTTCTTCTTCCCCCTGTGCCTTTTTTCTTCATCACCCTGTGCCTTTTTTTCCCCCCTCTTTCTTCACACCCCTGTGCCTTTTATCAATACCCCCTTCTTCATCCCCTTGTGCCTTTTATCTCTCTCCCCCTTTCTTCATCACCATGTGCCTTTTATCTCCCCCCCACACTTCTTCACCCCCTCGTGCCTTCTATCCCCCCCTTCTTCTTCCCCCTGTGCCTTGTATCTCCCCCCCTTCTTCACCCCCCTGTGTCTTGTATCTCCTACCCCCTTTTCTTCATCCCCATGTGCCTTGTATATCTCTCCCCCCTCTTTCTTTATCCCCCTGTGCCTTGTATCTCTCTCCCCCCTTCTTCATCCCCCTGTGCCTTTTATCTCTCTCCCCCCTTTCTTCATCCTCCTGTGCCTTTTATCTCTACCCTCCTTCTTCATCCCCCTGTGCCTTTAATCTCCCCCCTTTCTTCATCACCCTGTGCCTTTAATATCCCCCCCTTTCTTCATCCCTCTGTGCCTTGTATATCTCTCCTCCCCTTTCTTTATCCCCCTGTGCCTTGTATCTCTCCCCCCCTTTCTTCATCCCTCTGTGCCTTGTATCTCTCTCCTCCTCTTTCTTCATCCCCCTGTGCCTTGTATCCCCCCTTTCTTCATCCCCCTGTGCCTTGCATCTCTCTCCCCCCTTTCTTCATCACCCTGTGCCTTTTATCTCCCCTCCTTTCTTCATCCTCCTGTGCCTTGTATGTCTCCCCCCTTCTTCATCCCCCTGTGTCTTGTATCTCTCTCCTACCCCTTCTTCATTCCCCTGTGCCTTGTATTTCTCTCCCTCCCTTCTTCATCCCCCTGTGTCTTGTATCTCTCTCCCCCCCTTTCTTCATCCCCCTGTGCCTTGTATCTCTCTCCCCCTTCTTCACCCCCCTATGTCTTGTATCTCTCTCCTCCCCTTTCTTGATCCCCTTTTGCCTTTAATCTCCCCCCCTTTCTTCATCCCCGTGTGCCTTGTATCTCTCTCCTCCCCTTTCTTCATCCCCCTGTGTCTTATATCTCTCTCCCCCTTTCTTCATCCCCCTGTGCCTTGTATCTCTCTCCTCCCCTTTCTTCATCCCCCTGTGCCTTGTATCTCTCTCCTCCCCTTTCTTCATCCCCCTGTGCCTTTTATCTCTCCCCCCTTTCTTCATCCCCCTGTGCCTCTCTGCATTCCTCCACTCTTTTACTTACCTCTGTATTGCCTTCTTTCATCTTTATTTTCTTTTCTTCTCTTCTATTTTTCTCATCTGTCTTCTTTCTTCTGTCTTCTGGGTGCTGCTCCTCACTGAATTTCGGGCGTGAAGTGGTGACGTCGCGCCAGACATTCAGTGCAAGCGGAGGGGGGGAGGAAGAGGGACGCCGGCGTGGCGATCATGTGAGTATTTGTATACACACATGATCGTGGTGCCGGACCCCCCCAGCTAATCATAAAAAAATAAGGATTAAAAGAAAAAAGTTAAAAAGAAGAAAAAAAAAATTCAAAAGTGAAGGTGGGGGGCTTCGGCGCCGTGGTCATGTGAGAATACAAATACTCACATGATCACTGCACAGGGTACCGGACCGGCGCATACAGCCATCGGCCCTTCAGGGAAATGCCAGAAGTGCCAGATAGCCAGTCCGGGTCTGCCTCAAGCTTTATGAGGATGTTGAGTTGGTGCACTACCTTATGAAGTGAAAGTAATACATATAAGTTCCCTATCTGTTTAACAATCCCAATATGGAAGGGTTGGGTACAGATTTTCGGTATTGAAAATTCTGACATGAGAAGGCCTACAAATAAAAAACGAATTTAGCAAAAACCGATTTCAATATAAATAGACTTACCTGAAAACCACAACTGACGTTTGACGTCATCGCAATTTGGAATAATATTAATTTAAAGCGGCAATGGTGGGACCCCGCAGGTTAAGTGTTTAAACACTTAACCCGAC
This sequence comes from Mixophyes fleayi, assembly GCF_038048845.1. Taxonomy (NCBI): domain Eukaryota; kingdom Metazoa; phylum Chordata; class Amphibia; order Anura; family Limnodynastidae; genus Mixophyes; species Mixophyes fleayi. Next base: position 240,106,292 of record NC_134406.1, read on the forward strand.
ATTTATTTGTATGTCTCCTCGGTGTAGGAATTGTGGTAATCGTTTTAACGATTACTACCGATATGGATATGGTTCATCAGTTGATATTCTGTTTTACGGGAGCCCCTCTGAAAACTGTGCAAGAAAATCATTACATAGTTAGATGTATCAATAATAGCAGTGGATCAAGATATTTATTTGATTTGAATTGCACATAACATTGAGAGCTCTCCAAAGGGAGACATCCTCATGTATGTTGTCAGGTCCTATATTTTAAAAGTCTTCTGTAGGAAGGTGTATGGGACGGGAGGGAGTCCCCTGTTAGCCTTAAATAGCTCATATAGCACATCCTCTGCATCCATCTCGGAAGTAAAACTTAATAGTCTTGGATCTTGCTACCTGTTAAATGGAAGAGGATGAGAACTGGCTCAGCTAATATGACACATAATATTTATGAAAATTGAAAGAGCTTCGTCACTCCATCTGATGGGTGACCTCTGGTTTGGCGACCCTTTTCCCCAAATAAGTGCTGTAATTCTGCAAAACATTTTTAGAGGCAAGTATATTGAGGATTGGTGAACAACCTATAATCAAGAAGAGGGTGCACTAGGACCTGGTATTACTCTTTGCCGTCCAGCATATAATGCTTTTATCTGATTCATTCAAACAGGCACCAAAAGAGGGAGTTTAGACTATGTATATATTCTCCTGTGAATGAGACAGAATAGTGGATCTATATTCTCAATAGTAACATGTAATAACATGTAATAGTAATAGAAACGTGTCATAGAAACATCCACATGAATGCCAGGACAACCACTATGCCATGGAAACCTCCAACTTGCAGTACTGGACCCCCTAAACCTTCAGAGCGGCAGCAACCACCACAACAGACCTCCCACCCACAAGCACAGATTGAACACATACTTATTCCCAATGCCTGAGATTTATCTGAAGGTGGAAGCAACTGAATGTATCCTGGTGTGAAATGTGTTTATGTTATGTTATTTCATGTAGCTACCAAGTGTAGCTAATACTGATTGTATATAAGTAGTGACCACAATAAGCTGATGAAACAAAGCATGTAAAGAAAAAATTAATGCAAGCAAATAGCTTTTATCAGTCCTGCTTTTCCTCTTCTTCTAAATTAGAGGACTCTATAGGACCTGTATTATTTCATGTGTCTGGAAACAGCACAGAAGGATTTCTAAAGCGACACCCACAACTTTACTTGATCTGTTGAGAACTGAATACAGGTAGGAAGAAAGGAGCGGACAGCCCGTGGAGGAGATTACTTAGTGTTTTAGAAGAAACCAGTGTTTTAGATTATTTTTTTTTAGCTCATCTAAGATTTATGTCCACTGCAAGCACAAATTGCTCCAAGTATTAAAACAAGTTTCACTTATAAAGAGAGGTAGACTAATGGGTATTGTGGCTGGATGACATAGGAATAACTTATTGTAGATATTTATTTTAATTAAGGGTGCAGTGCACCGCTGTATATCATTGCAAACATACTGATAATTTTTTACATTGTGAGAATTTCGGTACAGGTAATATATTGATTTGTCATGTATTATGCCAGGTTAGTAGATGTCTGTTTTGCTGAAAACAGGAAATGCTAAGTAATTCTTTTCATGTTAAGTGACCAACACAACAGGAGGTTGTTATCTTTCGGTCCTGTGTAGGTTTTCTTCCTGTATCTTAGAACCTGTCTGAACAATGTAGACCCAGGATACAAGTAATTTAGAATATCATAGATTGCTGTGAATTTTGAAAGATAAATTGTGTTAAATGCAAGATAGATGAATTACATAAATAATTTAACCAGCAGGTTTAGAAAATAACAGATTGGTGTAAATTGTGTTAACTTTGCATTGCATTTAAATCCAAGTTTGAAGAACATATTGCATCCTGATGTTAAATATCTGATATAATATCTCAGGTCTATGCGGAGCCATCTAGAATCAGGGCAGTGTTACCCCCTGCTAACATGTGTGTCAGAATGTGTATAAAAGGAGCACTGTTTGACCATGTAATGTATCATTTTCCATCTGAACTTCTGGATGATCACCAGTACCACAAACTTGTGTGCAAAAACATTCCCTGGCAGGACTCTTGAGCAATAAACCATCACTGCTTGAAGATTCTGCTCGCAACTATTATCTGCTGTATCCTGTGACCAACAGATAAGACTTACAATCTGATCCGTTCCCCGGCTGTCCTGTCTTGAACCCAGCATGTCTGTGTCAACACTCTGCCCATTACCCAGCAGTCCTGATCCATAGTAAGCGGTCAGGAGGTACCAGCCAGCCCACAGCAAAGAGGCATTACAGCAGCTATACCAGCTACCCCAGAAGAATGCGGTTCTGGGTGCCACAAAGGAGCCTAGTGGTGGCAGACAAATTCTCCTACAACTAGTTGTACGCAGTTGGCATTCGCAGTCGGCGAGTGTCTGGTTGCAAGGTGACACCAGTAGGGGTGGTTGATTACTGATGGTGAGAAGGAAACCAAGATAAACTGTGCATGACGAACATCCATTCGTTCCTCCTTTCCCCCTGCTGACCTGTCTGGTCCCAAGTATATTACACTGACAGGAGCTTTGGGTTTTAAAAATCATGATTAGAGATGGTCAGTATGGATTATCCTACTGATGAAACCATCAGATCAGACGGAGAAACGCGTCAATGTTTTTTGCTTTTATTTATCTGCAATTATTTTTCCCTGTGCAAGCTATACAAGATATCTGTGGACAGCTTTTAATTGGAAACGATAATTGTGTAGAGTTTTTATCAGCAGGACCAATGATTCCTAGAGAGATATACAACAATGGGATTCAAAACTGCTTTACCATCAAATTAATTTTCCAGAGGGACTGTTCTTAGTACCTAAATTTCCTTTCCAACACAGTTATATTAAGAATTACCGATCATCTCCTAAGAACAGCTTCAATTTGGGAATATTTGTGGAAGGGGAATATATTTATGAGCTTCATAGGTGATTTATTCTGTGTTAATTGTTGATCATTTATTTCTTAAAATAAATATATATTAATATTATTGGTTTCTGCTCAATATAAATATATTTTACAAGCACCAATCATGTCGCAGTGATTTTATTCAGTCTACCTGCCGTTTCCGTAGAGATAGCTGACTCGCTTTTTGGCAAGTGGCTTGTGGTGTATTAGTGAATTAACCACTTTTTTTTTACCAGTGCCTGAGGCTCCTGTTTTTATAGTGTGGAGGACAAACTAGGAAGAGCTGAGCTGCCTCTTCATTGTTTCTCCTGTCTCCAGTTTCATGATTGAAGACAAGATTTTATAGTTTATTTTAATGTCTTTTAACTGCAACCTGCAAACTTCAAATTCAAGTTTCCAGTTTAGCAGTAAAATGACCATCACACATTACCCAAAAATATATTTAAATTTTTTCAAGATTGATTCAACCCAATGTTTCTGAAACAGAGCCGGTGTGATTAAAGTTGAGTAGACTATAATACACAGAGCATCTCTATCGGTGAGTATGGATTAATACAGACAGGAATTCTTCCCTTTCCCACCTGTTCAGTCAGGTAATGTTAGGAGGAGGTTGATCTACATGGAATATAAAAGGACTTCAGAGGTGGAGTATTATTTTTCTTTATAAAATGTATCCTATTCTATCCTTAATTTAGGAACATTGAATGTTAGTATTTAATAAAGAAGAGTATTTAGCAGACCTGTCAGGATTGTAGTGCAGCGAGGTGAGCTTATACTGCAATCTGTGTAACCGGTATAAGTGTAAATACTCAGCAGTAACATGTCGCGGGAAACTATTTTAATACATTATCAAATTTGGGGCTCACTGTGAGTGGGGCGTACGCCCCTTTTGCTTACATAAAATACACAAACCTGCACATGCTCACAATAAAGTGCTCTCCGACATCCGTATACAAATGGGTACTTGCTCCTCCTTACCTCTGGAGAGGCAGAATGCAGACCGAGGACAGTAAGGACGTGTTCACATTATTACGAACTAAGGCATACCTGCACGGAGACACAGATATGCTTGTCAGTAACTAAATACATTATGGATGCCTGAGGGCTGGGGCAAATACACACTGATGATGGTGATGACAGTCGCCAGCAGTAGCCGCTTCTGATTGGCTAATTGTGATTGACCTCTGCAGCTTTCTTCATGGCGTGTGCTTATATTATATGTGTGGCCACATTGAATTTGTTTTAATTTCATTTGTACACAAGAAAATTATTCCTGGTCTTTTACAGTTTTTTTTTTTTAAATTTAAATCAAACCTAATAGTGAATGCATTTTTCATTAGCAAAACAAATGTAAACACACTTTTCTTGTGCTCATGACCTGGTTGGGTGTAAGTGCGTCTAACGTAAACCTGGCACATATGTAACTAGTGCAGCGCTGGATGTATCTTCAGATGACTCTGACCCAGTATATGGGTGTAAATGCACTATTATTACATGCAACTTGTTAGAGCTTACTATTTTGATGCTTATTTGTCCAACTCACCATGATCCCCTATGTCTACAGGTTAAATGGCCAAAAATTACTCAAGCACTGACCACTGACACAACCAAAATGTCATTTAAAAAAATGAAAAAAACAAAACAAAAAGCAAGATATATAATCAACAAAAGTAAAATATTTGCTTCCTAAATAGTCTGTTGTTGTCTTTATTTTTATAGTCAGATATTATATTTCTGTGTAAAGGCTGCAACATGTGTCAGGATCCTCTGTGCAGCTTTCCCCTCACTCCAAGTCTTACAGTTGGATCTGTCTCCTTTTTCCACATCCAATGTGACGCGGTGGTGCCTAAATACGCTCTCTGGACTCCTCCACTTCCCAATTATATATCTAATAATAATCGTTATATCAGACAACACACCTCATATATGGCATATGTTTCAAACGCTGATCAGAGTTGGTTTATTGTGAGACAGGTGAGTGTCAGGACACACAATGTTTTGTAGGTGGGGGCTGCACCCCCCCATCCTTCTTCAGGTGTAGTCACTCCAAGCAGACAGGAAACAGGTGGATAAAAGCAGCAGCTGTATATGACATTAATGTATCTTTCACTTACACACAGATCTGTTTACCTCTTTTTGACCACATATCTCTTAGATGTATCATTATTTCTTATGAATAGATGTCATTTAAATCACTGGATAACCTTTATCTTCTCTATACCTGTGGTTTACTTTTAATAAGCGGAGTTTTCATTCTTTCAGCAACCCCTGTACTGCCCTCCATTACCATTTCTGCCCCCAGTCATTATCTCATACACCACTTCTCATCCCATTTCAGGAGCATTTATTAAGAAAACAAAGAAAAAACATGCAAAGTATATTTAAAAATATATTTATTAAGGTTTTTTAAAAAAATGAAAATGTACATTTGTTATTCTGCATGATAGAATATGAAAATATGGCTTAAGATTGGCCTATGGCTCTTACAAACTTGTTCTATAAGAGAACAAAGATAGCGGATACCCCTGGACTCACGAGGAGTCATCCTTCAGCGCTCAGGAGAGGAAAAACCCCCTGTGGAGGAAACCTCTGGGGAACCATGGCTGCAAGGACTGCCCTTCCCTCTGGGCATTAAGGGGCTATGCAGAACTACATTACTGACTCTTAATCAAATATGTACATGTGAAGGAGAAATGTCTGTTGCTCATGTGAAGGTGAAATGCTTGTTGCTCCAGTGAAGGTAAAATGCTTGTTGCTCCAGTGAATGTGAACTGCTTGTTGCTCCTGTGAAGATGAAATGCTTGTTGCTCCTGTGAAAGTAAAATGCTTGTTGCTCCTGTGAAGGTAAAATGCTTGTTGCTCCTGTGAAGATAAAATGCTTGTTGCTCCTGTGAAAGTAAAATGCTTGTTGCTCCTGTGAAGGTAAAATGCTTGTTGCTCCTGTGAAAGTAAAATGCTTGTTGCTCTAGTGAAGGTAAAATGCTTGTTGCTCTAGTGAAGGTAAAATGCTTGTTGATCCTGTGAAGGTGAAATGTGTGTTGTTCGTGTGAAGGTGAAATGTGTGTTGTTCGTGTGAAGGTGAAATGCTTGTTGCTCCTGTGAAGGTGAAATGTGTGTTGTTCGTGTGAAGGTGAAATGTGTGTTGTTCGTGTGAAGCAGAAATGCGTGTCGACCATGAGAAGGTGAAATGTGTGTTGTTCGTGTGAAGCAGAAATGCGTGTCGACCATGAGAAGGTGAAATGTGTGTTGATAAAGTGAAGGTGAATGATTAACACATTTCACCTTCACATGATCAACGCATATTTCACCTTCACATGATCAACACACATTTCACCTTCACATGATCAACGCACAGTTCACCTTCACATGATCAACGCACATTTCACCTTCACATGATCAACACACATTTCACCTTCACATGATCAACGCACAGTTCACCTTCACGTGATCAACGCACGTTTCACCTTCACGTGATCAACGCACATTTCACCTTCACGTGATCAACGCACATTTCACCTTCACGTGATCAACACACATTTCACCTTCACGTGATCAACACACATTTCACCTTCACGTGATCAACACACATTTTACTTCACATGATCATGTGAAGGTGAAATTTTAGGGTAATCAAGCTCCGAGTCTGCAGGCACATCCACAGGTTTATGACAACATACTTATCTAATGCTGGCTTCTTTTGGCGAGATGGCTACAAGGATGTAGTCTGTAAGTGCAGGAGAACTGGGTGATGTCTGCTGGTGCTTGGTCAGTGTCCTGGCTGTGTGTGACAGAGGGTGGAGTCTTGAAGCAGTGATATTAGCAGTTACCATTATGATGTCACATCATGACCTCACTCAGCTCAACATTCCATAAAGAGGCAAAGACCACAGGCTATTTATCACACATCTGTCCATATAGACCTCTGTCTCCAAGTTTTTTTTTTCTTCTCATTTATTTTCACTCAACTCCTATCACATTCTATCATTTAATATATAGTATTTATCTGACACTCTTTTAAATTTATTTCTAGACATCTAAGTGTACTGCTAATTAGGTCCATAACTATTAGAAGATTGTTGTTATTAAAAGAAAATGTTTTCTACCTCACAAAGACACAATGGGCAGGCCTATGGTATTTATCTCTGTAATTGACATTAGTAAAATATGACGAAAATAATGATGTACAGATAACACACTGCTCCCCATCCAATACAACGTTATTGGCAATACAAGAATATTATTATTACTTAAGTACTTTAATAAATCTCCTTCTTTTTGCAATTATACTTCTTTGGTGGTAGTCCCTCCCCTCTCCATAGCAGGGGAGATATGACATAGAGGGTCTGAGGCTTCCAGTTAATGACATTGGGTTATATTTTTCCTGCTGTGGGGAGACAAGTAGCTGGAGGTGATCAGTAAGGATACCAGCTATATGTGACACCAGGACCCTGCTACATAGAGTACCTGATGGGTGACCAATAAGAGGGGCCCACCAGGTACCATTATTGGGAAAGGAGGGGATGTAGTAAATGTAAATAAAGTTTGAAAAACCTTCAACAACAATGAGCAAACAGTTCAAATTTGCTCTTAATCAAATCAGTTCTACATGAAATTCACTTACAATGAGTGATCAGTAAATGTCATTATCTGCTCTGATAAATCTAATAATCTGATCATTTATACATAACCATACTTGCCATTATTGAACCTCCCCTGTGGCTATGTGCATTCTATTAAGAGAAAGTGTTAGAAATAAAAGAAATAAAGTGAGTACATAATGCCTCCCAACATATAGAAACATGAAAATCAGAACAAAATAAGCACCGCCCACGTTCGACCCAAACTATCTCCACAAATGATTACATTTGAGTAAACTCCACCCACTTTTGCATTAAGCCCTATTTCTTTTGCAGCCTGCTGTGAGGAAACGGGGTACTACTGGACTGAGAACTTTGTATTCATCACCCGTTTCTCACAGTTTAATGTACTTTTTAATCCTTGGCCCAGTCTAACTATATACACCAGAGCATCGGTGTGTATTTCATGTTATTAGGTACATTGTGCCCCTGCTATTACCTGCGATATTGTATGTAGTATAAATATAAAGAATATTGCCATACTGTGTGAAAATAACAGAACAGTAGCAGTCATTTTGCTTGTGTTAGCTAATGTAATTACCATTTGTCTCCAATGTCCATTGTTATGAGGGGCAGCTGAGATTTGGTTCGTAATCAGAACAATGTCTGAGTTAACTAGTTGGCAGCCCATGTTAATTAGCTAGATCAACAGGTAACCTGAGAGGTAATGAGGTTAGAACTTCTAAATGATATGCAATGTGCCTCCACAGTAATATATTGGTTGAAATAGCATGGGGAAATGTATCAATATGTATCAATATAAATGTAATTGTATCAAAAGGTATCACAGACTTATATTGTGTAACACTGCTGATATAATGTGTAAAAAGTCTTATTGTTCCATGTAAGCGTGCAGTGTCATTCCTTGATGTACTATTGTAACCCCATGTGTAGTGTATCCAGCCAAAACAGCTAATTGAGTCAAACCATTCTATTGTTTAATCAAGATAACAGGGACAGTATGTCTAGCAGCTAAAGTGTTGACTGGGAGACCCCTTCTGTAAAGGGGAGGTTTGAGACATTTGACCCAACTTCCTGTGTATACAGAAAATAATATAGGGAGAGGAGAATGCCAGGGGAGCTATTCTAGTTTGGAGGATCCTGGTGTACAAGACATCAGTTAAAAGGACTCTGGGCCAGGCATCGTGGTGCCGCTGGAGGAAACCCTACCAGAACAGGGGTGGTGTGAGCCAGTATCCCAGGCTGGGGGACACCCTAACTGTTTTGCTAATCGGTAGTGGTAATATTGAGGGAGGATAACACCCTGAAAGAGACAGAGATTATTACTTTGGAGTGCTGACTGCAAGAGGCTGCTGGAGGATACATGCTACCTAACTGCCATCCCAGCTAAGAGTGGTATCCTCACACCTGCAAATCAGGATGTCCCTCAAAATCGGGACAGATGGGAGGTATGGATCATTCAAATCCTGTAAAATAAACTATCATATATTGTATAGAGCAGTGTTTGTTTGTGTGTGTGTGTGTGTGTGTGTTAGGGAGTTTAGACTGTAAGCCCCAATGGGGCAGGGACTGATACGAGTGAGTTCTCTGTACATTTCTGCGGAATTAGTGGCACTATATAAATACATGGTGATGATGATATGTAGCTCAGAAACCAATCTGCTTTTCTTGTCACTTTCCTCCTCAGTCCCTGGTGATATTTCTGTCCATTCAATCATTGCAACTTAAGCCCTGCTCACTGTACATATAAATGGAATATTCCACTGCAAAATGTAAGCAGGGGAAGCACCACAATTACACCTGACAGATTAAGAACCCATGGGGCCCTAACCCAGGACCCAAGGTTTCCCGGCAAAACATTGCCCAGAGCATCACACTGCCTCTCCTGGCTTGCCTTCTTCCTATAGGGCATTCTGGTGTCATCTCTTCCCCAGGTAAATGACGCACACGCACCCAGCCATCCACATCATGTAAAAGAAAACATGATTCATCAATCCAGTCACCTTCTTCTGTTGCTCCATGGTCCAGTTCTGCTCATTGTAGGAGCTTTCGGCTGTGGACAGGAGTCAACATGAACACTCTGATCGGTCTGCGGCTACGCAGCCCCATATGGAGCAAGCTGCTATGTACTGTGTGTTCTGACACCTAAAAACATAGTAACGTTCTGCAAAAGTGTATTTATAAACCTCAGAATTGCACTTACAATAAAGTAGTAATCAGGGCCGGACTGGGACTAAAAATCAGCCCTGGCATTTAAAGTCCACAGGCCCACCTCAGTTCCAGCAGGAAAGAAACCGAGGTGGGCCTGCGCGGCGGCACCGAAAAAGGCGTGACCACATTGTGTTGTGGGTGTGGCCAACATGGGACAATGATACATACATTAAAATAAAACATTACATTAATCACGCCATCCCCAATGCACATTATGACACCCCCAGCACACTGTACTTATCTGTGCTTCTGGTGCTGTTGACATCCATAAGGGTGGGAACTTCCAGTAGAGTGAGCAGGGAAGCTCTTAGTCTCACAAGATTACCAAATCTTGTGAGACTTAGAGCTCCTCGGCTTGCTCTGCAGGCTGTGTCCTATCCAGAGACTTGGAGCAGCTATCCGCTCCCTCCTGCTAATTAGAGCTGGATTAACGCTTGGGGGGCCTGGGGTATTTAAGACAGGGAGCCCCTATTATGTAACATGGCTATCATTTTAGACAAATGTTAGACAAATACACAGGCAATACTGTGTGCAATACTGTTAGTTGCACGCAGCTCTGCCTTCACAAGCAGTACAGTGTGAAGCGGGACATACCTCCCAACTGTCCTTGTAGTCGGACCAAATCTCACTAAACGAGACAGTCACTAAAATTTGGGACTTCCCCACCAGATTCAGGACAGTTGGCAGACTGTCCTGCTCTCTCCTACCTGTCTTGTTAATTTCACCACCTGTGGCTCCTGGTGTCTTTAGTTCAGTTGCTGCTTGTCTGGATACTGGAATGTTGGAGGCCCTATTTAGAACAAAAATGGGTACATGTAATTTAGAAAACTCCAACCAGCCCTGGTGTTTAATACAACCCATGTTTTATAATAAGGCCTCCCTCCAGCCCCAACATTAAAATACTAGTATTCACATTTAATATAAATAGCTGCTGCTGCTGATAAATAAACCTATTTCCCTCCCTCCAAACAACCCCAGCAATAAATGAAATAGCATTTACGTTTAATAAATATACCTATTTCCCGCAACCATCACTGCCATTAAATAATTCATATTCACATTTTTTTTCCCAAACATCCCCACTTCTAATTAATAGCCCCCAAACCACCCCAGCATTAAATTAAAGGTCCAATCAATCTATCTTAAATTGCTAGGCCCTAATATAAAATTAACCCACATCACCCCACAAATAAAATAGCACAAATTAAATAATTAGCCCCCACCTAAACTCCACCATTAAATTAATAGCCTACCTCCCACATTATATTAACATTCTCCTCTTTCCCTCGTGCTGAGTACATGCCCCCAATTGATATTGTGCCACACAGTAGTGCCCCTTAAATCATATTATACTACACAGTAGTGCTCCTAAATCATATCATGCCACAATAGTGCCCCCAGTTGATATTATGCCACAATAGTGCCCCTAAATCATATTATGCCACAATAGTGCCCCCAGTTGAAATTATGCTACACAGTAGTGGCCCAAATCATATTATCCAATTTTTTGTGTGGCACCTTTTTTCTTCACCCCCCCCCCCCCCCTCTGTTATAGTGTGGCACTTTTTCTCTGCCCCTCTCCCCCCCCCAGTTTTTGTCTGGCACCTTTTCTCTTATCCACCCCCTCCCCCTGTTTACTTACATTCTCAGCTTCTGTCTCCAAGTCCTGCCCGCTCTTCGTCAGCTGCCTTCCAGGACCTGTACTGATCACATGTGCCGCGCGCAGCACATGTGACCAGGAAGTGTCGGTGCACTGCCCATCCAGTGCACGGTCAGTGCACTGACAGCTCAAACCGGCCCATCTGACCATCGGCCCTTCTGGCATTTGCCAGAAGTGCCAGATGGCCAGTCCGGCCCTGGTCCCCAGGCAGAATGTTCCAACTCCAAGGTGTGCAGCTCTTCAGCCACGGACCATTAATCTAACCTCTATGCACAGATGTGATGGATCTGGATACTGCTCACTGAATGATTGCAATAAAGGTGAGAGCCACACTTGCTTCTTATTTCATTGCTCAATGGTGTTGGGATCATTCATTGCTAAGAACTTTATGGGCCTCATTTAGACTTGGACCTATGTAAATTTTTGCACATCTTGTGTGTACCAAAATGTGTTCATATCTACAGTTGTGCATTTCTCAGACTTGCCTTAAGACTGGAGAGACAGAATGAGGGTGGGCAAGCATAAGATAAGAACAGTAATGGCACATACATGCAATTTAATGAGACTTCCCCAGACACTATTTAGGTGGTATATCTTTTGTGTGTACTGGAGGCCTGGTGTAAAGACACACAAAGGTAATGACACCAGCAGTACTATCTAGCAGCTTCTGATTGGCTGCTTGTGCACTGACCCCTTCAGCTGATAGTACCTCAATAATTAGAGTTGTTGGCTGTATTGTATCAAGTTGTGGACATCTGTTTGGAATACTTATAGTCAATTCTTTTTGTCAGTTCCTTATGGAAATATTTTTGAAAAGAAGAGTCCAATTGGATTTCTAAGGAGGTAAACATGGATCATGTCTGTATTTCATTAAATTTTATAAGAGCGTGACTTATTATTTATTAATAACACTATCTTGTGCATATAGCACTTCATTACATTGTGTAGAATAGGATAATGTTCCTTTTGAGTTTACTACAAACACTGTCCAGCCGCATACTGTATTATGGGACGTAAGTATACACACAATAATCTAACAGTTTGTGATATGACCTATATACTCTCAAAATGCAGGGGATCAGTTGTAAACTGGAAATGGGTGGCTGACTGTACTGAGCATGCTTCAGGCAAACCCACAAGTTACAAGTTCACCTAAACAAGGGCTGGAACTTAATTGCCTCCAGTTCCAGACAGCACCACACTCTCCAAACCCAAAAGAGTCCGTTTGCATTTTTCTTTCTCCTTCATTATAACAGTACCTCTTTCTATTTCCCAGTCTTTGTGCTAGTCAGGTACTGTATGGCTGTCGATGTGGTGGCATGTCTGAAATTATGTCTAGAAATAGGGGCTATCTAATATGATTTGCAATAGTGGCAATTATAGCTAGCAATTGGAACGGGTATGTAAGCTCTCATGAGCAGGGCCCTCTGTCCTTGTGTGCTCCTTCTACTGTTCCTTCACCCTCTGTACCTCTTGGCCTGCTTCCCTAGCCCTGTTTTCCCTGTCCTCTTAAGCTTTGGCCTTCTTCTCGCTGATTTCTGCCATCCCTTTCACTATCTGTCCCAGATATAATCTGATTTGCTTTACCCTGTCACCTGTGTTTGTATACATTTTTGTATCATGTTGTGTCTTGGTTCTGTTTTCTGTATATGTAATGTACGGTTCTGCGGACCCTTTGTGGCGCCTTATAAGTCAAAGATAATAATAATAGAAATAGGGGCTATCTAATATAATTTGCAATAGTGGCATTTATAGGTAGCAATTGGAACGGGTATTTCTGTGTAATATACAGCTTGAGATGTGGGCATATGTGCAATTTGTAAATATATAGATGCTAATGAGGGTATTATTATTATTATTATTATTATTAATTTTTATTTATAGGGCGCCACAAAGTATCCGTAGCGCCGTACAAGGACAAACAATGGCACAGTACAAGGTGAAACAGCACAGTACAAGTAACAGTAAGCACTATAACTCTGGGGGCTCAGGCACAGCATGAAAGTGAGGGAGGGAGGGGAAAAGTGAGTATAGGCAGGTAACTATGGCCCAAGAGGGTGGGCACGGATGACAGGTTGAGAGTCACTGAGGGGAGCGGAGAGAAGCGAGAGGAGACAGAGGGCAGAGGGACTTAGAGGAGGTGAGCTGAGTAGCTGGAGAGCACAGTTAAAAGTGATGGAAACAGAAGGTAGGAGAGCCCTGCTCAAAGGAGCGAACAATCTAAAGGGAGGGGAAGACAGACAGACACATGGATGAGACGGAGAGACGGGGGGAAGGGAAGAAAGGATGAGAAAGAGAGGTAGCCGACCGGTGGGAGTTTAGGCATGAGACTGGAAGGCTTTAAGGAAAAGGTGGGTTTTTAATGTTCGTTTGAAAGAGGACAGATTAGGGGAAGTTCTGATGGAGCGGGGGAGCTTGTTCCAATGGAGGGGAGCGGCGCGGGAGAAGTCTTGGATACGTGCGTGAGAGGAGGTAATCAGAGGGGAAGAGAGGCGACGATCGTTGGACGATCGCAGTGAGCGGGAGGGAGTGTGAATAGAGATAAGGTTAGAGATGTAGGGAGCAGTGGAGTTGGCGAGGGCCTTGTAAGTCAGAGTGAGGAGCTTGAAAAGGATTCTGTAGGGGAAGGGGAGCCAGTGAAGGGCTTGGTAGAGTGGGGATACAGAGGTGGAACGGCGAGAGAGGAAAATAAGCCTAGCAGCGGCGTGAAGTACAGATCTAAGGGGAGCGAGATGAGAGAGGGGGAGGCCGATAAGGAGAAGGTTGCAGTAGTCCAAGCGGGAGATAATCAGAGAGTGGACGAGAGATTTGGTGGCATCCTGGGAGAGGAAGGGCCGAATGCGGGCAATGTTGCAAAGCTGGAAACGGCAGGATTTGGCGAGAGAGTGAATGTGAGGGGCAAAGGAGAGAGAGGAGTCGAGGATGACACCTAGGCAGCGGAGTTGGGGAACAGGGGAGATAGATGAGTTGTCAACAGTGATGGAGAGGTCAAAGGGGAAGGAGGTACAAGAGGGAGGAAAGACAATGAGTTCAGTTTTAGCAAGATTGAGTTTAAGAAATCTAGAGGACATCCAGGAGGAGATGGCAGAGAGGCATGCGGATACCCTGGAAAGAAGGGAGGGAGAGAGATCAGGAGAGGAAAGGTAGAGTTGAGTGTCATCAGCATAAAGGTGGTACTTGAGGCCGAAGGAGCTGATGAGTGCACCCAGAGAAGAGGTGTATAGTGAGAATAGTAAGGGTCCAAGGACAGAGCCCTGAGGGACCCCGACTGGAAGGGAGGAAGAAGGGGAGAGAGAATCAGAGGTGGAAACAGAGAAGGAACGGTCGGCAAGGTAAGAGGTGAACCAGGAGAGGACGGTACCGGAGAGGCCAATGGACTGAAGGGTGTGAAGCAGGAGGGGGTGGTCAACGGTGTCAAAGGCCGCTGAGGGGTCGAGGAGAATCAGGAGGGAGTAGTGGCCCATGGCTTTAGCCAAGAGGAGATCGTTCGTAACTTGAGCCAGGGCAGTTTCAGTGGAATGGAGGGGGCGGAAGCCTGATTGACGAGGGTCAAGGAGGGAGTGTTCAGAGAGGTAGGTGGAGAGACGGTTGCAGACAAGTCTCTCGAGTATTTTGGAGGCAAATGGGAGAAGGGAAATGGGGCGGTAATTAGAGAGTGAGGTGGGGTCAAGATTGGGTTTCTTGAGAATGGGTGAGACGAGAGCATGTTTAAAGGCGGAGGGGAAGATGCCGGTGGAGAGGGACAGATTAAAGAGGTGAGCGAGGTGGGAGCAGGTGGAGGTGGAAAGGGAGTGAAGAAGGTGAGAAGGGATGGGGTCCTGGAGGCAGGTAGAAGGGGGGGAAGAAGAAATGAGAGAGTGGACTTCCTCACCCGAGGTGGGGCGGAAGGAGAGAAGGAGTTGGTGGCTGGGGGGAGAGGGGGGGAGAGTGGAGGGGGGAGGAAGGGCGAGAGGGGGGGTGGCGGAAGAGTGGGTGGAGGAGGAGATTTCAAGTCTGATGGCCGCGATTTTAGAGGAGAAAAAGGAGGTGAAGTCAGTGGCAGATAAGGAGGAAGGGAGGGGGGGAGGTGGGGGAGACAGGAGAGTGTTAAAGGTAGCGAAGAGGCGGCGGGGGTTGGAGGACTGGGAGGAGATGAGGGATTTAAAGAAGGATTGCTTAACGAGCGAGAGGGCAGAGCTGTAGGAGGAGAGGATAAACTTGAAGTGGAGGAAATCAGCCAGGGAGCGAGATTTTCCTCCAGTGGCGTTTGGCGTTCGGTATCTCTGTGCAGTATATGATTGGACATGGGGATGATCTCTGATTATATGACTAGCAGTGATAGATGTCTCTAAAATATATGGCTTTCCATTGCTATCACTTCTGTGCTATGAAGGGATAGCAATGGAAAGTTTATCTGTGCAATATTTGACTGGCAATTGAGGGTTTCTCTGTGCAGTATATGCTGGCAATGGTTGTATCACCATACAATGTATTCCTAGCAATCATATGGTTCTATATGTAAAACTGGTTACAATTGTACAGAGCTTTGTGTAGTTCATTGATGAACAGAGGATAGATTTTTGATGATAGATTTTTCATGGTAAACTGGTCGCAAAACAATTAGGTTCTGTCTAGTATACTGATCACCAGGTCCTGGGGTTTCATTCTATACTGTTGTGCTGTTGTTGCATCTTATTTGATAGTACATCTTTAAAATGCATTTTTATTAGTTTCACTGGATTGATAAGCTGCACCCACTAATAGAAATCCACATCTTCTTCTGAGAGCAGGGCAGGGGCCTCGGGAGGGTGATCTGACAGTGCCAAGTGCCCGTCACCTGGAAGAGCTGCACCTCCTGCAGTAGCCATAGTTCTGCCACTGGATCTAGCCCTCTCTTTAGAACCGTGTTTCTTAACTCCATTAGTAAAGCACACCCAACAGCACCCCAACTTAATTATTCTACCTGTTTTTACAGACAGAGATCCTCACAAAATGAGCTGTTGGGGTGTGTGAGGACTGGTGTGAAGAAACACTGCTTTAGAAAGAGAACACCTATCTCTAGTCACACTAAAGACATAATACATTGGTATCAAAAGGCCATGTAGAAGGCATGTTGTCATGACATTGAAGGTTATTAATTAGCAAAGTATAGTGGCTGATAGCAGGCATATTTGGCTTTGTTTACAGACAACTATCATAATGATCCATCTGAAAATAGGAAGTGAGAGGGAAGAACTTTTCATAATGGATAATTTGTCTGATTATCTATATGTTCCCCATTATTACGAGTTGTGAGCTGGTGGGAAGTTCTGTTGCACTGTTCAGTACTGCTGAAAGAGAAGTTTACGTACTAAAGACAGTTTTGTGTCCAGTTTAAGAAAGTAACTCTTGAGCAATTGTCCTTGACAGACAATTAAAGTTAAGGTGAACAATAAAAGACTCTTGCGCACAATTCAATCAATCAAACAAACTGCTATTTTCCAGGGAACACTGACACATTTCTTTCCTTTCCTACACTTTTACATTTTATGTATTTATCACACAATTTTTTGTAGGTTTTCTGATTTTATTCTTTTTTTAAACAATGACATTAATTACTTTTAGGACTTCAATTGCAATTTCACCTGCAAGAAAAATAGGGAGGCTATTTACGAAATGCAAAATGGCTGATCAAAGCGGAGAAACCTCTTTGACGGCACCCTCCACCACGATTTGCACAGATGTGTCTAAATTTCTGCCGAAGAGCATGGGTTTGTGGATGAAAAGGGTGGCATATGCAAATGAACAGCAGTTTGCACCAGCTAATTGGAGGGGTTGAGTGGAGTAAGGTCGTACCTTGCTAAGAATAGAATAGACGCTCCGGTGCTCTCACTTTTGCGAAACAGTGCAAAAACTACATTTTTACTTTCATGAAGGAAGATTATTGAAAGGGGGGACAAAGGGATGGAGAAGGAACATTTTAAGGGGTGTTCCATACTGTGTGGAGGACCACACAGCCATTTTCATGCCACAAAAACACTTGAATTTTGCATCTCTGAGCTGACGGAGATTGGGTCTCGTCATTTATGTGTAATGGGATGAACATCTTTTGTCCATTGGTTGCTCTTTGGTGGAGATTTCTAAGTGCAGTTTGTCCAATATAAAAAAAAGGTTCTAAAAAAAACACAAAAATGCCACCGACAGTACCAACATTTTTAGCCATAAATGAGGCTAACCTGAACAATATTTTAGGTGAAAAAAAAAGGAACGTTTACTTCATGAAAGGGAAGGTGCTAAAGTGGTAGGAGGTTGGATTTTGATATGACCAGTGGTGGAAGTGGCCTGATACATGGTGGCATGCCATACCGCCACTTCTCCTACTGCTTTGATTGTAAAACAACCAAATTCCATTCACTTAAATTTCCATTATATTTTCCATACCACCTCTTCAAAATTTCACCTTAGACCACTGTATGTAACGTTTACACTTTTGCACAGTGCATCTCTGCAGATGTTTCTGCCTCTTCACAAACCTAATAGCACTTCCAGTTCATGAGGAGTCGGTTGCAATGTGCATCTAAGAAGTACAAGAGCAGGAGTGGGAGTGTACCGCAGCTCCAGTTGCATCCCACTCATAATGCCCTACTGAGCTGTGACCAGTTCCCGCAGCTAGCTAACTACTTGCACCACCTAATTCCTGTCGCACTTTTTCAGTCTTTTTTGACGTTTGTTCCGTCTGCATCTTGATCCGTCTAGGGTTGTTTTTGCGGGAAGACACCCATAGTATCTAAATTATTCACGGTCATGCCTACATAACTCCATATTCCACCCTTTCCCTCATTCTGAAACGCAAGCTGTCGCAGGTGTACACTGTCTGAAAAGCAGACAGAACTGGTGTTTACTGCGCATGCGCGTCATTAGAAATGTGCACAACGCGCCTGAAATGGACTTCGCGTCTGACTCTAAATGAGACCCTCAGTGTGCTTTGTAAATGTCGTCTTCAGTGTTTTTTACATTTAAGTATCTAAGTTTAACCTATACAGCACTGTATGAGTCTAATAGGAAACCATCTAACCAGGTAAACAAATAGTATAGTGCGTCTAAAATGAAATTATAATTTATTAGGAATTTTCTACATGGTAAAGAGCTCTTTTCAGTAGAATTGGCAGTCTGCTTAAAATGAATATTTTTACAAAAGCATCTGGAGGAAAACAATTATGAGCCAGTTAATTACTAGTAAAACAATTACCAGTCAGTTAGATTTCATTTACTGTCAGATATTTCTTTTCTCATATTTTGTTTAAGGACAGCTGGTTATTAAAGTTTTGAATGGGCGCTTTCATTAGTCAAGTACTCATTGATATCCTAATGTTCTTTTTTTCCATCAAGTTGAAAAAACAGTAAGACAAAGTACATTGAATTGCTGGAAATCGCAGTATTTATAAAAAATGGACTAATATTATAATGTATTTGTGCTGTTCTTATCTGCTTTTATCCAAATATAAAATGTTCTCTTTCAATTGAATGGACATAATAATACATTATTTCAGAATACATATACTCACACTAACTAATCCTTCCTGTTTATTCCTTTCATTAAGGTACACACTTTTATTATATTCAAAATAATATACCGTATAAAAATCTGCTTTTAGAGTGATTTGAGCGTTATGTGACTCCCCCCCATTTTGAACTGTTTTATAGTAGTATACTATAACCGTAGGACCAGATTCAGCAAGAAAAGCACTTGGGTTGATATTAGCAGTAATCCATCTGTGTAAAAATATTAATATAAAAAACAAAGTAAAAATCATCAGCTATTTATATAGCGCCACTAATTCCGCAGCGCTGTACAGATAACTCATTCACATCACTCCCCATTAGAGCTTACAATCTAAATCCCCTAACATACACACACACACAAAGACCGGGAGTATGGGAGGAAAACCCACACAAACACGGGAGAACATACAAACTCCACACAGATAAGGCCATGGTCGGGAATCAAACTCATGATCCCAGTGCTGTGAGGCAGAAGTGCTAACTACTAAGCCACGATCAGGAGGCATGTCTGATTCATGTGTTGTCCTTTGACTAGATAAACGGGCTGTAACCTCCTGTACTGCCTGAGAAACTGAACACGAACGAGTAACTGAGCCTCCTGATAAATAAACTGTATGACAATGTTTCTTCATGTGTGTATGTATGTGTGTGTGTATGTATACTTATTATAGTATATTGTATACTAATTATTATTGTTGATGAATATGCTGTACAATACATTCGTACAATAATACATTTTTGTTGAGTGTTCTTTTAAAGATTAGACATAACTGACGGAGACCATTAACTAAAATACACTACTCCTCCTACACCTTCTTCTCGTCCTTCATCTTCATGGCCACATTCCCTTTGATCACATTATAATACATTACAGAGCTGACTTGCCACCATATGGTTCAAGCAGATCTAAAACCAAGGGATATGTTTGCTAATCTGCGTACTTGAATAAGTGGAGAGTGGCGATGTTGCCTATAGCAACCAATTAGATTCTAGTTATCATTTATTTAGTACATTTTACAAAATGACAGCTAGAATCTGATTGGTTGCTATCGGCAACATCTCCACTTTTTCAAACCTGCCGTTTAGTAAATATACCCCCACGTCTGAAATCCTTTGGAGGTTGGAAAAGAACATTACTGATTATCTAACACCCAGATTCATAAACGTTGGCTATATTATAACAAACAATGGTACATACAACAATGTAGAAGAGCATACTTTTGCTTACTTTCTAAGTTAACTGTGCTATCATCTGTGAAGCAGAGGAAAGGATGGAGCAGTTGCATGTCAATTTTGTACTCATTTTCGTCATAACGCTCTATCACATTTGCAGAAGTTCAACAGCTTGATCGCACATCAAGTAAAAATGGAAAGTTCCCACTTGGAGTAATTTTATATTGGAATTTCTGCATGAGCAGCTGATTACTTTTCTATGCTATGTGTATGTATATGTGGGTTCTTTGTACAATCTGAAAAATTATTGCAGCTATACAAAATGTACTGCCACTGTTATTTAACATGCCAGGGCCCATTGGCCGGCCCTGGTGAAATCTCCTGTCCTAAACTAACAACGAACAACTTTAGCAGGAAGCCCCTTATGTGGCTACTGTGCATGCACGGCTGAGGTCGTGTAGACGCATAGCAATGGGACCCGGCGATGGATCCACAGCAACTTCTCCAGCGGCAATGGATGGTGACGTTTCCCATTAAAAGGGTAAGCTAAGGCAAGAACCATATCATCTCATTGCATTGCAATAACACTATGCACATTCATCTAAATACACAGCATATCCAAGCTAAATACACAAGTCCAAATTTATCACACAGATCAAACTTATTCCCATATTCAATGGGACAACATTATGGACTACAGTGGTATATTTTCTAAATCGCTGGTTTGAAAAAGTGGAGATGTTGCCTTTAGCAACCAATCAGATTCTAGTTATCATTTATTTAGTACATTCTACTAAATGACAGATAGAATCTGATTGGTCGCTATAGGCAACATCTCCACTCTTTCAAACCCGCGGTTTAGTAAATATACCCCCAGGAAGGTAACACCATTCATCCCTATTGTCTGTCATTGATTCTGGTAGCTCCTGATTAGTAAGAATAGTAGTAGAAGAGATTTATTCCTTTTAGCATTTTCCAAACCATTTCACTCTACAGCATGCAGGATATTGGTGCAAACTACCATTTATATAAGACATATTCCAAATGAGTAAAACATGATACAATGAGGAAATATATATTAGAAATATGATAATTAATCATGTATCAGGAACCATGATATGAATGTTCTGCTTTTCAGCTAGTTGTTGCTAGCCAAGAATCTTGTCTGACTGTTCTTCTAGCAAATGTTGATTATACCTAAAAGTAAATTTATTGGCATTGATTTGACCTGCTAAATTTTCTTTTCTTGCTAACTGTGCATTTTTGCCATATACTTGGAATGTATGTATTTGACCAAGCTCTTTGTACATTTAGAATGTTTCCTAGTGTATTATTATGATAATTTCTTTTCAAACTCTTTATTGAAGAAAACTCATAAGAAAACAGCAATAGAAGCATAAAACATAAAAATATCCAGCAAGCTTGTATACAGAGTCATGTAAATAAATGTCATTGGTATCATGCCTTTCTAGTTTCATTGCAGGAGGATGTAATAATATGAAAAAACATGGAGAAGACATTTAAATGTGAGACAAGCGGAGCTATTAAACTTCTGGTATAAAAAAATAATAATGTACATAACAGAATTATGAGTGAGGCCATTAGCCGAAGGAGTTTAAAATCATGTGGTGTGAAGCTGATAATGTTACTCACCACTGGGGGGTTTTAAGGCTGTAGTGTAATCAGCCAATTAGGAAGGAAGTGGGAGTGTCGTGGAAAGAATATCAAGCAGTGTGAGAAGGAGAGAGCTTCCTGTTTCCTGGATCCGGAGACCCACCCACCCGCCCTGGTTCCAGGTTATTGATTATGTTCCCTCGTCACGAGGAGCGAGGTTTTTGAATGGCAGGAGAGCATGGCAGTCATAAGGTTGTTAAACATACGGTACTTAATGTGTTGGCAATATAGCCTTGGTTCCCTCAATGTTATTAGACTCGTTGGTACTCTTGTAAGGAGTATCAGGTTTTTGCCTAGAAAGGGCTTGACCAGTTTGAGTCAGAGGGTATTGAGTTAATTTATAGTGTATAGTACCGGCCAATAGTTAAGGCGTTAACCTGGGTTGGTGGAAAGGAGGCGATCTTCCACCGTATTGGTTCATGTTGGTTTTAGCTGGCTGCCCTTGCTCTTCGCCACCTCTATAAAGAAAAAGGTCCAAATTGTTTATAGCATTTTGATAGTATTGATAGATAAAATAAAATAAAGATAAATAAAATAAAATAAACAAATAATTTAAAAAATATTAATGTAATAAAAGGACCTTTTTTATTCCAAACTTAAGTCGGTGTCCGTGTCTTTATTTTATGGTTGTATATGTGGGGATGTTTTAAACAAAGAGGGGAATGCATTTGAAGGGTAATCAACACTATGCATTTTATGAAAATAAAACAAAACAATAATAAAGAATCTAAGGCATTCTGTGTATTTTCTTTGGTCAGAAAAAGAAGAACTAATTAAGAACATTGCTAATAGGTTAGTGCACTGCAGGGAGTGGGGATGGGATGGGGGTAGGGAAGACAGAGGTGGGGAGTACAGACATGCCATATGTCTAGTCAATTTGTCAGAGTAGGTACCACTCGGTTGACTTGGTTGACTCGAACAGCTTTATAACATTAGTTTGTACAGTTACATCTAGCGAAGTTATAAACCCCATCTTCTATGTGCAGGAGGGTGACCCTCCTGTCTAGGTAAAGTATGTCTAGCAAATTCGTTTTTCAGTGTACTGAGAAGTGGCAGAGCAGAGGATGTCTATTGACTCAAGATAAATTGTTTGGTAATAGTTACAATAACTGTTAATATAGAATATAATGCGTTGGATGGCAGCACATTTTTCCAAAGGTCGAAGTTGGAAAATAGAAGAGCCTTCAGATTCTGGTAATGCAGATGTTAATGCTGGTGTTAATAAAGGTGTTAATAAAGGTTATAACTTTGCTTCAAAATATATTGATTTTTCTACAGTTCCATAGGTTATGCATAATATCCTCTTGCTGCGTCATACATTTATGGTACATCCCCGTCTCACCCTATACCATGTACAGACCCCGGGACTGGGATATATAGGCTCTGCTAATTGTCTTAAGGTGGAGCCAGGATGAAGTTAGAAATTTAATGTAGATATGAAGTGCTGTAGTAGAGACTCTGGGTTAGTTAAACCAGGGACATCCTTTTGCCAGGCTCCCTGTGTGTGCTTGCCCAGAACACTTCCATATCGGCATGGATGAGTTCTGCATATAAATATCTTATCACATATGTATATGACTTCAGAACATTATCCAAAGAGTCTGGGTTATCCGTGGTCTCTGGTGTTCTATTAACTGGCATTAATGACGTAACTGTGGAAACATGTAAAACTGAGTATTGGGATGTCGATTTAATCCTGAAGCTGTTAAACAATGTACATATTGCACTCTGGGTCGAACACATATTTTATAACAATTTTTCCCTTATTTTTACAAGTGAAGTAAGTGGCATTATCTAGACTTGAAGTGAATTCCAGGTTTCCACATTTGGGATAATTCTAGAATATCTATAATTCCTGTTATATTTCTTATTTATTTGGATCCAAGTTTTATATGTATCGATAAAGAGAATATATTGGAGAAACTGTGATGGGATTAGAGCTCTTGGGAGATAGATTATAGCACAGCTGGAGAGTAGGGGTGGGACAGTTTCCCCTCTAAGGCCGGACTAAGTGTTCTTGGTTCAAGAACCAGTCTGAAATGTACCGGAACAAGGCTGCCCTAGTAAAGGACAGAATGTCCGGTAAGCCTCTACGCCCCCTTTTTGTTTTTATTACCAAGATTTAATTTATTTCTAGCAATTCAGGGTTTAGTGTTATGCCACGGTAAACTGAAGAATAGCCTAGTACAGGTATTAAGATCAAATTTACTGAGGCTGATAGGGAGCATCTGGAAAGGGGTAGGATAGTTGAGGGAAGATTACACTTTTGATGGCAGCATAGTGGCCCAAAAGTGACAAAGGAAAGTGGGTCAAATTTGGTAGACATATTTATATTTTTTTGTTGATAGGGGGATAATTGAAACTGTATCAGTGGCGGATCCAAAGGTAAGCAGAAAGCCTACCTTTAAAATAGGTCCCAGCGGCCGATCAAAACGGGAGGGGACGTGGCCAATCGAGAGCGGAAGGTGGGGCTAAATGTGAGCCAGCAAATCAGAGTAAAGGAGGGGCGTGATTATGCAAAATCGTCCCCCTCCTAAACATAAAATCTAGGTCCGCCACTGAACTGTATAGATTGTGAGCCTTAGCTGGGATATGGATTCCCAAATATTTCATTTTCGTTAAAGACAGTGTAATCCTCGAAGTGATTTCTGGATCATTTAAAATGTGATCGGTTCCCATCAGGGGCATCAATTCAGATTTGTTAAGGTTAATTCTATAACCAGCAGAAGAGCCAAATACATTAATAGTAATCAAAATAGCCGGGATAGAATGATTTAGACCAGAAACCATGAGGAGCACATCGTCTGTGAAGACTGGAAGTTTATTGTCGCACCTCCCCACACAGATATCTCAGAGCTGAATTATCTCTCGGAGCCACAGCCAGTGTATCTGGAGCTATTGCGAAGAGCAGCGGGGAGAGCGACACCCCCTGTCCTGTGCCCCTTTCCATCACAAACAGAGAGGAGATGTATCCATTGGCCGATACTTGTGTACAGCGAGATTAATAAAGAGTTTTTAAAACATTTACGTACACAACCACAAAACCGAATCAAAGAAGGTCTTGAACAAATGTTCCCATGTAACAATGTCAAAGGCATTTTCGGCTTTAAGAGACAATAGCAAGGTTGGATCATACATTACCGCCAAATAAACCCTGTTTGGTCTCTAGATATGATGTTAGGTAACAATAACCTTCAACCTCTCTGCCATTATTTTAGTAAATGGCTTATAATCGACATCTAAGAGCGATATTGGTCTATAGGATGCTGGTAATTTAGGATCTCCACCAGGTTTGGGGAATACTTTTATTACAGCAGTATTTAAGTGATAGTTATTATTTAGAAATTTGTGCTAAAGAATTCTTTCAAAGTATCTGTGACTTGTTTTTGTAGAATCTTATAGAACTCCCCACTAAACCCGTTGGTGCCCGGAGGCTTAAATGATTTCAGATTTTTGATCACTTTAAGATCTACGTCAGCAGAAATGGGTGACATAAGAGATTCTATCTGTGATTTTGTAATTTATAGGCAAAGTGATTGGATTCCAAAAGGAATTCTTAAGATCGTAAACTATCAGATCCTGTTTGCATAAGTTTTCAGAGATTTCTCGTAAAATGTCAATTATGTCAGTGCCCTATGTTTTGGCTCCCCTTGCGAGGACATGATAGTGGCGTTTTATTTATTATCGT
This sequence comes from Mixophyes fleayi, assembly GCF_038048845.1. Lineage (NCBI taxonomy): Eukaryota > Metazoa > Chordata > Amphibia > Anura > Limnodynastidae > Mixophyes > Mixophyes fleayi. Next base: position 240,131,773 of record NC_134406.1, read on the forward strand.
TTAATAGATTCTAAAGCAATTTGCCGGATTTATTGCCAAACTTATAGAATTTGCCAGCAGCAATCTGTTTATTCCCTTGTTACTGTATTACATTATGAAAATGAAATTTCTTGCTGTGATAAAGAGATTTATTCTCAGCTCAGGTCCTCAATTTAAATTTCATGAAAGCATCAGTTAATTCCTGATGGGCCACTAAGTATGCTAAGTACGCTTCCATTTGCTTCTTCCTATTTGTTTCAGGAAGAAAATTATATCCCCCAAAAAACTGCCTTATCAGTTTGCCAGAACTGCAATGGGTCATTTGCATGTTATTGATTATTGGACGCATAAGCATTCCATGATACTTTTATCATATTCTGATTTTTTATAGAGCTAGAAGGGCTGGCAGGGAACCTCCACTGCTTAGGTCAACCATATGGGGACTGTCCTTCTAGTGTTATCCATACCAGAGCATGTTCAGAGAGTCAATGGGTTCAATGTCAGTGTCTAATGTCTTAACTGCAAGGGAATGTGTCAATTCTAGATAAGGTATTGTGTGCTGCTGAGAGGTATGTGTATTCTAGGCCTGCTGGGTGTCTAGACATTCATAGATCTAGTAACCTCAACTGACTATTAATATTAACAATGCCCGTCTTGTGTGAGCACGTGTTCTGGCCTTTCCTATCTAGGTGTTGTGAGACTAAATTCACCTCCATAAATGGGGTTTGAGTCTGAATAGAGTATTAGTTTATTGAGTATAGTGAAAAATCCCTAGAGTAAACATTTGGGGCATATAAGCAACATAGAGCATACTTGGTCATTGCAGTATTTACTTCTAAAATGATGTATCTTCCTTCCTTATCTATTCCTATAGATTGTAAGCTTTCGAGCAGGGTTCTCTTACCTCTCTGTCTGTATGTATTACCCAGTATTGTCTTATTAATGTTTGTTCCCAATTGTAAAGCGCTACGGAATTTGCTGGCGCTATATAAATAAATGTTGATGATGATGTTGATGATGATCTATCACCTTTGATGTATTTCAGTGTCAGTGTATGTCACCACACCTCTAGATTTGCTGTTGTAAGAAGCACAGGCAGTACAGACTGCTTCCACATTTTGAGTTTTTCATGGTCTTTTTCTGGTAAATGTGTCTCCTGTAGGAGGGTAACATCTGCCTTCATTTGATTCAAATATGGGATTATGTTCCTCGGTTTGATGAGATAATTTTTACCACCTGTGTTCCAGGAGCAGAATTTAAGGAACTCATCTATGAAAGTACAGTATATGGAACATTATGGATAGGAATACATAAATATTGAGAGGTAGCGATAGAGTGACATACAAATGCAATCTGTGAAGACCAATAGGAGCCAAGAAGATTTGAAGATTTAGAAATAGAAGAGCTCAAATTGTAGTCAGTTCAGGGTTGGTTAATAGCCTCTGTTTCCATATCAGCTTCTGCAAGAAATGCCTGAACATCATCTGCCATTTTTTTGCACCTTCCCTTCCCTGAATAAATGTTCAAAATAGAGTATTGTGTATTCTTCTCAGGAGCAGTCTGTAGTGACTAGACATATTGCCAACTTAATAGTTAGGTAAAAAGAGAAAGTTTATAAATTTTCTTGGTCTGGTGTGGGAATACTGGCAGGTCCTACCTGAGGAGTAATTATCCTATGACGTGGAGCAGAGGGCTCTGCAATACAAGCCGGTGAGCAGGCCATCAGCTGTTGCAGCGGTGGCAAGCCGCAAATACAGTGCAGGCAGGGAGGTCACTGTCTAATAAGGGCAGAGTGTCGGTTTAAGTACAGGGCGCCGATAGAGAGGAGATCCGTGCACCTAATATAGTTCAGGCAACCAGGAGGTGTGCGGTCATTGTAATGGCATCAATGTGGGACTCCAAGGGGAAGAGCAGTATCCAGGATTCTCTAAGAGTGCTATGAGCTACAAATCATATTCAAATAATTATCTGCATCCAACACAGATGTATAGATCAGGACTTATATATATATATATATATCAGTATGCACTGATCTATACACCTATCTTTACACCTATCTTGATCTATACACCTATCTTTTAAGGTGAATATTGTAAGTATTATAAGTAAGTATGCTCTCATTTCCTACATATCAGTAAATAAGATCATTTGAGCCAGGTGCTGCTAATCAAGTGCAATTCTTTATTTGATCATCAGGAAGTGTTACCACCTCTATATCAAAGCAGACCATTTGGAAGTTATGTCTGGAGCATTCGGTTTTGCATTTATACCATACCAGGATCTGCAATGATCTCACATAAGCAACTGTTGCAAGTCAGCATTCTGGACAGAGTTTTAAGGCCATTTCCAAACTATGTAAAATCCATAACAATTTAAAGTCCTTTAATTTGACAGTGAGGAAGATTATTTATAAATTAAGAACATTGAAGACAGTGACCAATGTTCCCAAGAGTCAGCGTTCTAGAAAAAAAAATCACTTAAAAATTAGACAGCATGATGCTCTGATTTCATAACTATACCATCAGAAAACAAGTGCACAAGTATGGCCTCAATGGATGAGTAGTAAAGAGAAAGACTCTTCTCTACAAAAATAAGACACTGCAGTGTGGCTTAGGTTGGCAAAGTTGCATTTGAATGAAACAGAAACATGTTCCTCTGGACATTGAAATTGAAATTGGCAAGTCAATGTCCAGTTAAGATTACATCTTTAGATTTTTTACTCAACCAAACTTAAGTCCTAGTATTTGAATCCATTGGCCATGCCCCAAAAGAGTAAGTTGTACCTCGCAGCTCTCTTTTAACTATGCTAGCTATGGTCTAGCTGAAGATCATTCGCTTTAGCCTACAGTTCTCTGGTCAAAAGTTTCCATCACCTGCGGGGAGTAAGTTACTCATACACTGACAGACTGTGAGCCTGATTTATTAAGGCACACATGCTGAACGTAATGTGTGGTTTTTTTTTAAAAAAAGCAAGTGATTCGGATACACGCATGTCCGAATTCAACAAGGAGTGGATGTGAAGATATACGTGTGGTGATGAACACGAGTGTAGGTCTGCTCTGCTCTACTATACAGAACACTGCAGGACACATCCAATACATATGAGGACTATAAACCTACACAAAAACGCACAGAAAATTAAAAAAAACCCTATACAATTAATGTTCCAATTTAATAAGATTATAAAGTGGGGTTTTTTAGTGTTTTGTTTCCCCATGAAATACATTTATTATGATGTAATTAATGACTACTGTATTTAAATTATATTTTTACAGTTGCTCCTGATTGCAAACACATGTCCTAGCATACATACACATCCCTTATCAATAGTAATCAGCAGTTAGACTAGACCTGTAGCTGGAGCAAGAGATGTCCAGAGCTTGAAATGGACACTGCTGTATGCGCTCGAGATTGACACGCCCATGCTGTACATTGACTACGGGTAAACAACCCTTCCCTGCTCCCGTTCCCTCCCTGACATCATAGGCTGTAGTGTAAATGTGTGCATAAAATTGTTTATGTCCCTTAATGAATCAGGCACTGTATGTTAGCTGTAGAAAAAAATAGAAATAAATGAACGTGTGCAATGTTCACTTTCATTGGCCCTGGAATTCTTGAGTTCTAAATGCTTCAACATCTCAGGGGCAAACGCAGGATTTGTAGAGGGGGGTTTCCACACCACACCGCCAGTGGGCGTGACCAGCATGCATGGGGGCGTGGCTATAATTTTAGACTGTGCTTGGCTGCTCTTCAACTCTTCCTATCCCCATAATATACATGGGCACTACTGTTAGGTGCACGCAGCTCTCCCTTTTCAAGCAGAGCTGTGTGAAGCGGGAGCAGGGTCCAGCCACCTCAATTATACAGTACCCAAGGCTTGGAGGGGGGTTTCCAAGCACTTGGAACCCCCCCCCCCTCAGTTTGCCAATGCATCTACAGCCCTGCTCTTTCATATGATAAATACCTCATGTACCTTAGATAGTGGTCCAATGTTCTAAGTCCCCAATTGACTTTAAGATGGGACACAATATTTCCTTGACAATTTCTACAAATAAGCCTTTGGGAGTGGTGTAGATTAAGTTCAATGGATTACAATAAGCACTAAGAACACAACACCTTGGTAATAAGAGGAAACTTAAAATGTGGCACATATTTACCCACAGTGACTAGATCAATGGATCTATTCCCCTTAAACTAGCCAAGCTTAGCTTAGCGCTTGCATTCAGTGCATATAATCTTTTTATTTAAAGAAGACCTATAGTCAAGATAGAGTTTTGGCTCTGGAATCCCATAATTTATTTTACAAATTGATGTATTGCTGTAATTTGACTGCTGTTTGACATTTGTCCAGTGACTCCTTTCATCCAGTGCTAGACTAAGAAAATGTAAGCAATTCTAGTGGCAGTCATAGGGTTAGGGGCTAAAGACCCCACAGGACAGCTACCTGCATGGGGGCTTACAATATGGGAAAACATTAACTGAGCAAGTTAGACAAAAAAAATGAATTATAATTTGAGCAAGTTGTGTCTGTCTGATTATAAATGCAAATAGCTGGTAATCGTTCAGCTATCAAAAGACTCCAAGGAAACCTTCCAAGGTGGTGAAGAATTGTTGGATCTCCTGCACACATAAAGTTCAGAGTGTCTTGCTGGGCATTCTGTGACATGTAGTGATGAGCAAATACTGAGAACATGGAGTGACGAGTCTGAAGAAGTGATACAGATACCTGACATTTCCACTCAGTGCAGAGCTTAAATAGTCAATTCCGCATATTTTGCTGTCCTTACAAATATTGAAAATATCTGCTACCCTACAAAGGCCAAAAAATATTCTTACAATAAATCATTAGTAATGGCCCTATACTACAGTATAAGTTGATTTACTGCGGATTCTTAATGTTCAATGTTCTTCCATTCCTCTTCATATTCCAGAAATACACAAAATGAGAACAGGCCCTTGAAGAATTAACCATCAGAAGAACTCATTTTAATTTTAGATGCAGCTGGGGAATAATGACTGAGAGCTCATGCTCTTTTTTTTCTTTTACGTGATTACAGTTTCTAAAAATATTCACTCCATCACCCTAATGGGCGAGTCTTTAAAGAGTCGCACTAGTCTTTATAGGATGTCATAACGTTAGAAAAATGTAGACTATCATTCTGGCAGAATGGAAAAAGATGAGCAGTCTGCAAGCTATATATTAATTTATTTCCCATTGTCTAGCAAATAATGTTCCAATAGGTCATTATTTTACATATTTATTTTTCAGCTCACTCACAAATGCAGTTTAATATATGCTGCTAAAATAGTTGAGAAATTAATGCCGCTATTCATTTATCTTCAGCTAGCCTGAACTTTCTCTTGGCAGAAAAAAAAATATATTGTTTTAAAATCATGGACGCAAACTAAATGGAATAGGGTTCGGATAGCTTAGTGGCCATTTAATGATAAACCAGGAAAAATGATTAATAAATGTTATACAGCGAGTCTCAGAAGGAATGAAATGATTAATAAAATAGGTTTTAAGAAAAGTTTTACCAGGAAAGTTAGACGGTAGAAAGACCAATTAGTAACATTTTTTTATTCAATGTGGGAGGAAATATGTCTCTGTTGTTAATATTTCAGGCAATGCTATGCACATTCTCATTACAGATTTTAAAATGCCAAAGTTCATTAAACTATTAATAATGTAGAATACATGCTGTTAGAACAAAGGTATCGTAGTCCCTGGATATATATTCTTAAATATTAAAATTGAATATATCTAGAAAAATATTAGCATCTGAATAATGTTCTGGCATGATTCTACTCGTGTTTGTGAGAATGTGTATTATAGAACAGAGAACCTCTTGGTCTGGCTCTATGCTAAAATTGTTCTTTTAGTTAAGATGTGAATACCAAAAACGATCTCCTTGGATCAAGGTCAAGTTTACAGTATAATATTGATTTCCAAACATTAATTAGAATGCCTTACTTAAAATAGATTCATCCACTAGGTACTGCTGTATAGTAATAAATATTATACAGCAGTAAAAGATATAAAAGACAAAATAGATTGCTGTACTGTGTGAAGGCAGGAGAAACAATTGGCACATCTCCTAGATTCTGAACTATTGCGCTAAACCTGCCAATTTTAAAAACATTCAACTGAACTATGGGCGCCATCCTCAAGCCATTGAATCGGGGTAGGTTAGGTTTAAGCAATACTGTATGACAATAGTTTGTTAAATAACAATCTCTCCTATATTATAATATGTAGTCAATGGGGATTGAGGAAGTGGAAGAGTGTAAATATGCACTTTATTAATTGATTTGTGAAGTCAAATGTTGTTGTTGGTGGCTGGGTGAAGCTAAATAGTGGATTTGCTGATATCATTGTTTGGCCTTGTGGGTGTCAAATATTTTATGACAATGTGTTTCTGTCAACCCCGGGATAATCCATAGTTTTCCCAAGCCTTCCACATTACTCTAATTATACCTCTGACTGTTTCGTAACACACTGTATTAGCGATAACTATCTAAGATTGCTTGAGATACCCCTTTTGGGATAACTACTGCAACAAAAATAATTGAAAGCTTTCATGCACATTACTATTAGTGCAGGCTTCAAACCCACATAGTGTCAAATCATTTGAAGCCCATATTAATCCAGTGCTACTGAACATTCTGCTGAAATAACTAATAGAAGCAATTAAACCATATGCCCAGCAAGCTGACATGTGCATAATTTGTTAATTTTTTTGTTTTTATACACAACTATATGTTAATACTGTAAATATAGCAGGAATAGAAAGTTTATTTTTGGGCACATTTCTGGAGAATTATTGCCTTTATGAAAGTAACTATGGGGATTCTAGAAGCTGTATTTCGTATTTTTCCTATTTTGGCTTTAATTATATGTCTATATAGTTTTATACAATGTATTTTTTGTAGAATATTGCCAAATAATAGTCCTGTCTTACAAGAAAAATCATTTAACAATCATGTATATATGTATGTATTTATTTAAATGTATTTATTTCTGGCATGACCAACACATAGCAAAACACAACGAGCACACCCAAAAATGAAGAGGGTAAATATATAAAAAAATTATTCATAAATCATACATTATTGTATTTCTTTTTTTATCCTTAAACTTGTGTATGTAGGGAGGAGTCCCAACTCTGGCTCCACATATGCGATTGGCAATATTCGGCTTTAGGCTACTGAAGATATATCTCCTTGCTAGATTTCTCTTGTGCCCAAAAGGTCCTATGTATGAATCAGTCATACCTCACAGTGCATTTGTGCAGAGGAAATCCACCAAGATGTTGGGCACTCTCCCTCCTAACATGACAGAGAAGTGATAGAGAGTATGATGGACTGACAAAGGCTTGCTCATATGAACTGTTATATTTGCAAACATAAATAAGATGGCATTTGGCATTCAAGTCTTGCTGTTTTGAAATGTAGGATTTACACAGGAAAACAAACATATGCCTTATACACTGTTTACAGTAATCAACATAATAAAAGGCTGAAGGGCTTTCTTACCTGTCTGTGTACCTAAGTGTACTGGAAATAGCATAACGGTCTGACAGGGAGAAGGTGAACCCATATTGGTTTGTGCAAACTGAAGTGTCCTAATACTTAAAGCCTTTAGTTTTTAGGGTAGCTGTTGCATATAACTTAAGCCTGTTTTTGTTGTTTAAAATCATGCTAATTAATCATTCCAATCCAGTGGACAACATGGGCACCACTGTGAGGATAACTAGTTATCTTAGTTTTGTCCCACTCAGAGGTACCTTATGTGTCACATGATCTGTTACTTTTTAGGGGTTTTAAGCCACTCAGGCAACACAGTTACTCACTGTTCCTTACCCCATAGCCCAAGGACTGCAGTCACCTTAGTTCTCTTGTCCCTTGGTCTTGGCCACTGAGCCTGATATTCTGCCAGCATGGTAGGAGTCAAGCCCAAGGACACCCTGCTCCAGCAGACTTACCAAGTAACAGGACTCACGGGGTATCAGCGATCTCCAAGAGCGGTAACAGGATGCTCAGTCTAGCAGAAGCTTAAAGTTCAATGCATAGACTGTCCAAGCAGAACACACTCTATCCTTTTAAGGACAGTTTTGTTCCTACATTCACAGACTGAGGCAATCTCAGATAGACCAGGGATTGGCAGCAGTCATAAGGTGCTGGTTCTGGGAGGTCCCTTGGAAACCCACACCCACACAGCTCCCCTTACTGATCTTAATCCAGGCTGTCTGGCTGGCCTCAGCCTGGAACAATGGGACCCCATTAAGGATAACTAAGGGGCTGGGTTTGGATAAAAGCTTGGGGGACTCTCAATTTAACCCCTTCTATTACTACCCCAAAATCTGGCTGTCTGCTGATCGGGGCTTCCCATCTCCTATTGGAAAATTGGACTGGAACCTTCTTATTACCCACAACCCTACTGGCAACATTTAAGAATAAACAATAACAATGTCTTAATCCAATACAAGTATCAAATAGAAAAAATAACATATGGAGTAAGTTGAACACACCTAAAGTCTGTGACACCCTGCTCTCACCACAACCACTATCAGTCATCAGGCCACTGGTGATGCTCAAAATCAAGAACCTTTCTTTATATGACATACAATGGGGAAGGCGGGACATCTAATCAGATTAATGAAAAAGGAAGGGGTTGTGCTTGCTAGCTGTTCCATTGGACAAGTGTTGCATGCTCCACCTGTAGCTGCCATTGGCTGCTGTTGAATTCTCAACAGTGTAAGAAGCTGGCTAGATCTGAGCCACAGAGTCTAATGGGAACCCTGCTTTTAACTTGTACTATATACTTGTACGGGTTAACTTGTACTATATATAATTCCAGTGGTCATAACTGTAGATTTGTTGTGTTGGATATTTGCACCCATCAACTTGCAGCAATAATGTAGCCTTGATAGGTGTATTATATCAACAATTCTTTCACTATTCAGTAGCTAATTATATAGAGAAATGAGACGGTAATTATGGTTAATACACTGTCCAAGATCGGACAAGCAGAATTTGGTCAGAAATAATAACACGCTGGGGTCATGTTCACAAACAAACAATAGAGAAGTATCCAAGTCAGCATTAGAGTGTTATACAGAATAATGCTTAAACACAACAAATGTTAACACAAATTTTGCCCAGGGTCATGAAAATGGTCTCAGAGAGTACTTTATATCATGGGCATACACAGAAATACATGCACTCTCATTACAGAGTGAGAGTAAATCGGATCGACACAGATAATCAGTGCCTATTCTGATGCATGTGCTTAAGAAGAGATGTTATAGGCTTAGTGTACTTGTGAAGAAAGACAAAATAGTAATGCAGCACCTGGGCTGGCAGAAATGTAAGGACAGGTTCATTATGCAGACACAACAAGTAAACAAATATATCTTTTATACACACATTTTATATAGAGATTTACGTTGTAGTGGTGAAAGTACAAGGGATGCAAAGGGTGTGGCCACTACAGGAGCCAGAGGGTCATTCCTTCCTCTAAAGCCCCCACTCTTCCGGAGGCCCTGCTTGGCTGCCAAAAAAGCAGCGTTGAGGACTTTCCTATTCTTTGGAGAGCAGAGTGGGGAGTATGGGGGGCGAGAGAGTGGGAGATTAGTCGGGTCCTACCCAAAATTTGCTATGGGGCCCAGTGAATCTTTGTTCCGCTCCTATTTAGATTTACATATTGTCACCTCTATAGTATAGTTTCCAACTTTTGGAGTTTTCTTGTAGATTTTAGACAGTTTTGCTGAGGTCTGCTCGTACTGCTGGTGTCTTTGAGCCTATCATGCTAGGTATTTACTACTTTACTTATTTACTGTATCTGTAATGGGAAGCTGATGTGCAGCCATATGCTATCACCTCTGATTCAGTGAACATAAACAAGGCGGTGGTACATACTATCACGACGATCCAAACTAAGACAGTACTATGCCCGACATAAAGAGTTCGAACCTTACATTCCCGATAGAACCATAATGCCTACTGTTAAAAAACCTGACCTTTAATAATAGCAACTAAGCGAGATCCCGGTAACCGTTAATGATGTCACTATAAAACCCAACACTAGTATTACCGTTGTTAAGAGGGTGTGGAAGAAGGTGATGCATGTAGAAGGTTTTTTTTTTAAGAAACACTTGTACATTGTACATGCGCCGCCTTCTTCCATACCCTCTTAACAGCGGTAATACTAGTATTGATTGTTATAGTGACATCATTAACCGTGATCGGGATCTGGCTTAGTCACTATTATTAAACTTTTTATAACAGTAGCATTATGGTTCTATCGGGAATGTAAGGTTTGGACTCTTTATGTTGGGCTTAGTACTGTCGGGGTTTGCATCATCGTTATACAGTACCCAACCCTACCAAGGCAGGCTCCATGTGGCACTGAGCGAAACTTGCAGGAATGATCTGCAGGGTGGCGGGACTCTGAGAAATTGTGCAATGCTATCTGTATGCTATAACTGTCAATGTGTATGCGCCATGTAGCTGGTAATTGGGCTATATCATTAGCAATGTAGCGTGATTTATGTTCGTACCCCCATTTTGTCGAAAACCAACCCTGACAGGGAATGTGAGAGTATTGGGTATACAATTACTAATTTAGGATGGATTCACTCAAGTAGCCTAGGGCAGCATCACTTCTAAATACAGCTCAGAGTACAACATGTGCCTTGGAAAAAGGAGCTTCATAAATACATAGAGCAATGTGTCACTATTCTTTGGTGGAATGCACTAATAGTCTAAAGCAGGATAAAACAAATCAAAACATATAAGTGCTTTGCTTTAACGATATTTTGCCGATTGAAAAGAAAAACAAAATACAGATTCCATCTCGAGATATTTCTACTATATAAATGCCTAGTGGCGTGTGTGAAAAAAAAAAAAACAATCTGCAGCGCCACCTGCTGGGCAGAGTTATACACTGACCTATATATTTCTTGAAGGAGAAGTGACAGTTGGGAGTGGTTGGTGGTTGCTGGAGGTGACAGTGGGGAGTTTTTAACACCTTAAGTAGCTTGATGAAGGATGTGACGATGAAGATGAAGGATGAGGTGATGGAGAAAAATGATGAGGTGGTGACATGTGGACAAAACCACGTTAAAAAAGGGCGCGTGCGTCGGGAAGTAACGCTCTTCCCCTGAGGAGGCCTGGGCTAGGCCCAAATGCATGACAAGAACCTTTTTAACACCTTAAGTAGCTTGATTTGACTAGAATGCATGAGTATCATGCACGGGTTAACTTGTACTATATATAATTCCAGTGGTCATGACTGTAGATTTGTTGTGTTGGATATTTGCACCCATCAACTTGCAGCAATAATGTAGCCTTGATAGGTGTATTATATCTAGTAGCATAAACTGAACTGCCATTGGCAGAATATTTTCTTTATGTGAGTTTCTGCAAATCTCTCTTCTGAGAGAGGAAACAGAGCTGTGAAATATTAGCGGTTTGCTTTATTGGTACACAGAAGCACAAAATATTAAATGCCAGCATTAAACTGATGTTTAAAATCAATGCTATATATATATATATATATATATATATATATATATATATATATATATACAAAGGCTGTCCTAAAATGTGTTGACCTGAGTATTTTGGGTACATTATTTGCCAAGGTATTTTTTACTTTCCTGGTAGAAGAGGATACTTGTCTAGTGAATCATTTACCAACCTCATCAACTGGAACACATAATACATTCTGGAGTTCAGAGCACTGAAGAAATGATTAATATGTTTTCCTGTAAAGTAGTTGCTCTAAAAACAATCCATATTTGGCATTGGAACACTATAGATAGTACAAAATATGTCATACATCTTCAGGAATTTATGGCTGCAGTGAAAATACAAAAAGAGAATGATATATGATTTGGAGAAGCAACTCTCCTAATCAATCCTTTATGCTTTGTGTGCTTTTTGCAATATATAAGACAGTCGGTCATCACAGAAGTCACAGAATATTTTCTTTTAATCATAAAAATTGATTTTTTTTGTTTCCACTTTATTTCATAATCCTATCATTGGCAGTGGTTATTTGCCAGCAGGAAAATATCAAAACGACCTTCCATTAAGGGATCACACATACAATTAAATAAAAATGATAATCCTAGTAATTTTTTGAATGTTAATGTCTAGGGAGAAATCTTTTTAAAATACATGTCTCTGCTGCAATGCAGACTCTTATGTAGCAACCAAAAGTTATTGATTTTCAACAGTTTTCCACCTCTCTCCAACACCTTCTCTTCCAAATTTCTACATTCTCTTCCACTGATAGGGCAGTTCCTAATTTTCACCATACCGTAGCAACTGACCTTGATCAAGTGGTTTTAGCGACTCTTTATACTCTGCGTAACTTCATTGTCAACCGTGGCACACTAAAGTAACACGAAATCTACAAAAACTTTCTCGTAAAACAGGATGTCACTGGCGTAACTCTTGTACCGCTAATGACTTCAGCGCATATACTGCTATCTACCACTCATATCGAAATGCTATGGCCGCTGCTAAACAAGCATACTTCTAATCTCTCATCTATGTCAGGCTTCTAACCCCAAATGCCTTTTTTACACATTTAAATCTCTTCTCAATCCTCCCACCCCAAACCCTATGACTACCATCAGTGACCAGGATCTTGCTTCCTATTTCAAGGTCAAGAATTATAAGGTCAGACTAGCAATCAGCTCAATTTCTTCCCAGCATCCTCTGACACCTCTCTTCATTTGGTCCCAGAAATGAAGAGGAAGTTTCTACTCTCTTATCTTCCTACTCTACCTCTTGTCTTCATGATCCCACACCCTCACAAATTGGTAGGTCCTTGTCTCTTGTGCTCATTCCACCTCTAACTAAAATCTGTAAACTCTATTTCTCTACTGGTATCTTTTCATCACTATTCACGCACGCAGTGATTACTCCTATTCTAAAGAAACAAAATTCTGACCCAAACTCTTTCTCAAATTACCGTCCCATCCTTTAACTCCTATGCCCTTCCAAACTTCTCGAGAGAATTGCCTACACTCAGCTCATACGTTTCCTTTCTGCAAACAACCTATTGGATCCTCTTCAGTCAGGCTTTCGCTCTTAACACTCCACAGAGACTGCACTAACCAAGTTTGACAATGATCTAATCGCAGCTAAAACTAAAGGCCATTACTCTCTTTCAATTCTCCTGGATCTCTCTGCTGCATTTGACCCTATTCACAACTCTCTCCTCATACTAACGCTACAATCCCTAGGTCTTCAAGACACTGTCCTATCCTGGTTCTCATCCCACCTAGCTAATTGCTCTTTCAGTGTTAATTTCTCTAGATCCACCATTGTTCCGCTTCCTTTATCAGTTGGAGTACCACAAGGCTCAGTCCTAGGTCCTCTGCTATTCTCTATCTATACCACTTCTCTTGGAAAACTAATAAGCTCCTTTGAATTTCAGTATCATCTCTATGTGGATAATACACAAATTTATCTATCCTCTCCTGATCTCTCACTATCTGTGTTGTCTCGCGTTACTGACTGTCTTTCTGCCATTTCATCTTGGATGTCTTCTCGCCAACTCAAACTCAATTTTTCAAAAACAGAATGAATAATATTCCCACCCAAAAATAGAAGCTTCCTGCCTGACATTTCTAGTTCTGTTGGCAACATGACCATAAATCCCACCCCGCAAGCTCGCTGCCTAGGTGTAATCCTAACTTGCAACTATCCTTTGTTCCCCACATCAACTGTATATTTTTTTATCATGATGCATACATCTAAAAAACATTTCCAGAATACGTACATATCTCACACAAGACACTGCAAAAACTTTAATTTATGCACTCATCATCTCCCACATCGACTATTGTATTGCCCTTCTCACCACTTCAGACAAGCTTAGAATATTCCTCTACCACCCTCTTAATCTCCCTAGGTTACCCTATTACCACCTTCTACACAGCTAACACAAGACAACAAACCTCTGACCAACATAGTGGTGTGACTGAGCATACAGCCCACTAAATACTTTGTAACCTTTGCATTGTAGCTGGACAAATATTAAATACAATGTAGCACTTACCCTTGTGTATCAATCCATTGTCCCATAGATTGTAAGCTTGCAAGCAGGGCCCACTTACCTCTCTGTATATATTACCCAGTATTGTTTTATTACTATTTCCTCCCAATTTCAATGCACTACAGAATTTGCTGGCGTTATATAAATAAATGTTGATGATGATGATGATATATAAAATATTCACATACTTACAATATGACCGATACAAACTGGAGGAACGGTGTAAGTGCCCTGCCTTAGTGTAAGTGTCTCCTTAACTAAGAAATAAATATCACAGGAGGTTCGCTTGGTGGAGAAAAGGTCAGAAAATGTATTGAAATTAATTAATTTAAGTGAAGGCAAAGAAAAAAACCCATGGCCCATCAGCTACCAGCCATTTAGATCCTAATTATGGTGACCAAATACCCTCTGTTGCTTCTAGGCCATGAAGCCCCACTTTCTTTAATTTGGGTCAGTAGTTGGGTCCCACCCGCGCACATGGTGCCCTATAACCACCCCAGAGGGGAAGTGTTACTAACGACGAGCCTCCCTTTTGAGGGGGAGTGCTCCACCGCCACTCAAATGCGCCATTTATGGCTCCTGATTGACATGCTGCTCTGCCACAGTGAGATCCTTCTGAAAGAAAATAACACTGACTAATCATACAATCAAATCAAGAACTATAATTAGGGACTGGGCGGGCGGGGTAATTTTCAGTGCTAAGAGAGAGAACTTCCCCTATGTCTGGGCCTACACACCTCCTAATTGGCCATCCACAGGTCAATACCCCAGATTATTAGATTAAAACTTGCATGGCACAAATGCAGGACCTAAAACAACTTGGGCTCTTATATGCTTTTGGGCAAATTACAAGCTTTTAGTTAGATTACCATGCATGTATGATGCAATGAAGACATGGGGGTAAATGTATCAATATGCGGGTTCTTCAACACCCGCATGTTCAGCCTCTTCCGCGATTAAATTTCAAGCGGCGCTGCATTGTAAAGGGAAGTTAACCCTTTACAATGCAGCGCCGCTTGAAATTTAATCGCGGAAGATGCTGAACACGCGGGTGTTGAAGAACCCGCATATTGATACATTTACCCCATGATGTACAATTATATGGGCACATAAAAAAATGCATCTCAAAACATAAGTTTGGCATGTGAAATAAAGGCAGCTCTGATGTCACTTTACGGTCAGGAAATAAATATAACATGAATAAAAACGAAATAAATAGTTTACTAAAAGAAAGATGAGAAAAGTTTTAATTAATAATATGGAGGGCCAAATGTGGTATGCAGGACTTTGAGAACATACTATTAATAGTGAGGAAGTATAATGTTTTGTCTATGCTTTTATTCCCAACACCCTATGGTCTACCTTATTGTTAATCCCAGTATTCATCTTTACAAAATTCAGATTACTGCTATATAACCACCTGCAATGACTTATTGTCACTGGTGTTATAACGATAGCTCATAAAATGTTTTAATAGTAATAGAGTTGTGAAGCTTGGCCGTAATAAGAATTAAGTTGATATTAGCATCATGTGACTTTCTCTGCCTCATGTGACCTCATCTGTACAACACAGGGAAGTACAGTGTCAGCAGCATATCTTAGACCAGAGGAGGAGGGATGTGCAGTCTGCACCATGTGGTCACATTTCACGGGAAAGAGATGCGTGATTCCTGTTCTGCTCAGGGCTGTCTTTCCCATTGGGCACGCTGGGCAGGTGCCCGCCCGACATCCATTGCGGAGCGCGACGGAGGAGGAGACCAGGGAGGGAGCCGGATCGCCAGCTGACAGCACGGTAAGTATTTTCTTCTTTTTTTGCAGGGTTTTTTTTTTCCTGCCTCCGGAGGGCCCCCCTGGGCTGCAGGGCCCATATATATAATCATTTTATTTTTTTTTGTATATATAGGGGCCCCGGTGCACTGCTGTGCCCGGGGGCCCAAGAGGTTCTTAAGAGGGCCCTGGTTCTGCTTACCGCATTAAAGCAAGAAAAAAGAAAAAGAGAGGAAAAGGCAGCGCTAATTGCAAATACATGCATATTGATATCTATCTTTTTAAAATAGAATTTTTCAGTTTGGACAGTGAGTATCAGAGGGAATCTAGTTTCCTTATTGACAGATTCAAGGAGAAGGGATATGACCCCTTTCTCTTATCTGGAATTAAAAAGCAGGATGACCTAGTGGATTGAGGCTCTTTGCTAGAAACGCCAGGAAGGAAGCCCAGTGCTTAGTATGCACTGTGCTTTATTTATGGTTATAGTAAGAATCATAGGAACATGGAACCAATATTAAGGATTAATCACACATTCAAATATATTAGGGCTCCGAGATTGAAGTCCAAGTTGGCATCATTCATTTACAGAATGAAAGCAAGCACCTGATAGTTTGCTAAGGATCCCACCGCTTGTGCACAGTTATCTGCAGAACAGCTTTCAGAAATGTTCCACTGTATACCATAACTGTATATGTGTGTGTGGAGGGGAGGGGGTCATAGACAAAGCCTATGGTTAAATATAGGAAAAATGGTACACATTTGGAACAAAACTAGTGAACCAGCAAGGCAAACAGCTTGTGGATAATATAGAAACAGTATGCACAATATGGAAACATGCAAACTGTTTACAGACAAATAATGTTATACTTGACCTCAAGATACACTGTAGGCTTTTGCGCTTAATTTGAACATCCATGTTCACGTCATAGAGACTAAAGTATCTGGTAGGGACAAGTCATGCCTCTTACAGCAAGATCATTATCTCATATCTACTAGATGTGGAAATGCAATTATAAATCCAAAATACAACAATGCTGCCTAGATATAACATCAATAAGCATTTAGGGCCGGATTCATCAAGAAACGCAGTCTGAGTGCAACCCACGTTTAGTATTAAACACACATATTTCGGCCTTGCGTAGCCCCAAAATCATCAAGGCACGAATCTCAAGGTACGTGTGCTGTTAAAATCGGGGGCAGGTATGCTGTGCTCTACTTCACAAGACACTGCAGGATACGTCCAATACATATGTGGATTAGAAATTCGCAAAAGAACGCACAACAAATGAAATTAATGTCAACTGTTAATAATGAAATATGTTTATTAGGATATTGATAATGTTTACAGAGCATAAAATACATTTTTAAAGTTGCTCGTGATTGCAAACACATGTTATAGCTTACATATGAGAATGTCATCACTACTGATCAGGACTAAGACTAGCCCTGTAACGGGAGCAAGTGATACAGCAGGAAAATAAGTAACTTTGAGATGCTCAGAGCTTGATTTGGATGTTGAGTACGCTTGACTTTGATACTACTATAAATTGACTATAGCAAAACGTCCCGTCCTGTTCACTCCCCGAAATCATAGGTTGTAGTAAGTGTCCTTTGCGTTCAGAGATGCAATGGAAAGAGCTGCATTCACAGGCGTATTTTCCTATTCTGGACATGCGCAGAGTGATTTTGTGTACAATAAGTTCAAAATCGTCAGATATGTGCATTATTGAATAAGGCCTTTAGAGTTAGACGCATTTGCGTTTAGAACATACTTAGGAAAAGGCACATGTAAAAATGGTGTATTAATGTGCATATGTTCATTAGTACACATCTCAAGATGTGTTAGCTCAAAGACAGTAGCATTCATGTGGGGGGTTGGGTACCAATTATCGGCTGTAGTAAATCCGACAGCAGTTTGAGCTATAGGAGATGTGCGATTTTTAGGTGTCCGACCTGGGGTGGAGAACGACTGTTTGAAATGACTGTTACAAACAATTCCGCCAAATGAATATCCCGGCGCCTGCAAATCATGTCAGGTTAAAGTGTGACCTAGACATTCTCACTATTAAGGTGGTCAGATAAGGAAGCGCCACCTCTACAATAGAGGCTGCGCTCCAGGTCAGACACCTGAAAATCGCACTTCTCCTATCACTCAAACTGCTGTTGGATTTACTGTAGTCGCAGAAGTGACTACCACCGCATGTGTGTCAGGTGTAGAAAGTGTGTACACTTACAAGTGTCATATACACAAGGGAGAATAGCTTCTTGACATATAAAATTAAGTTCACCCCTTTGCTGGCCAGGGCTTTCTTACCGCTGTGCTGAGCCTATTTTGACTCCCTTTTTGGGCTTCTCACATTCCAACGTCAATGTCAGTCACTTTTTTAAGTAATACACACACAATTATATCTTCTTTCACAAGACATTTGATTTTTCAGTAAATACCATTAGTTTGCTTACATCTACAAACATGACAAAGACAATCTAATCAAATTGTCAAAAAAGTGCTTTTTTATTGACATTGCAATGTGAACTAAAAGCAAATGTGTTTATTTTATTTTCTAAGCGCCACCAAGAAATACTTTGTGGTTCTTGCTCTGGCAACAAACCACCTTTCCATAACAGCAACAAGCTTTTATTTTACACATAGGTTTTCATAATAAGGTCTGCACTTGGATATGATTATGCATTTTTTCTTGAATTAAAAAAAATAAACATTAAAATGTTTAGCAGTAATATGGTAGCCCAACAAGGCATAGAATTTTGAAAGCTAGACAAGTTGCCACATTAAATGAGGGCACCCACGAGTTTATTGAAGTCAGGAGGGGTGAGATTTGGGCATTATAACTAGCAGCCCCTATGGCCATAAAGAGGAGGTGTAGGGGTCTCTGCCGAAAGGAAGGAAGTAGTGTGGTTCATAACATGGGGTGCAGAGATATCCAGATAGAGAGCTATTGGCCACAGATTAGAAGACAGCACAAGAGACTTCGGCCCCAGACAGAGAGGGGCATCCTAGGAAGGACAGAAAGTGAATGAAAAAACAGTGATAATACAATGAGAGAGTGCACCCAGAGACATCCAGAGTCTGAGAGACAGCCTGAGTAATTGTGTTGCCAGGAGCCCAGCATCTGATTGAATTCTGTATTGAAGTAACCTGTCACTTAAATATTGAGATCATCATATTAACCTGCACTTGAACTGTGTAGGAGGAACAAGGAGATGGACTTGCATTATTATACTGTATAAACATTCATTGAAACTACAGCCTGAGTAAGTGATGGGCAACTTGGCATGTATGGCACAGTGAACGGAGGGAGTGCACCCTGTACTGCCTCCTCTGGGTATGCCATGTAACCTCCCTGCACTGTGCAGAGGAGGTCACGAGGCGTGGAAGACAACTCCCCACGTTCTGCCACATTCTCTGCTTATTAGGCAGAGAATAAGCTAGAGAGCAGCCAGCTGGGTGGCCACAGGTGATAGCTCGGTGGGCCACTGGCATCCCACGGGCTGCCTTTGGCCCACCACTAATATAAGTAGAATGTTGGAGGATACATTTTCAAGCAACATATCTAGGGGTAAATGTATTAAACTTCGGAAATAACTTATATTCGGCGACATTTAAAATGGCAACGTCTTTAAGGAGAGCAAAGCATAAAAAAGGAGTAACATTTGCACCTGGGCAAAACCATGTTGCATTGGAGGGGGAGGTAAATTTAAAATGTGGGGACAGATTTATAGTTGGGATAGGGCATGTCCTAGATCAACTTTAGATTTCAGTGTAATAATTAAGCTATCAAGTATTTGTGTGCTAGATGAAAAAACAGCCAGTATTTAACTTATGTGCAAAATAATAAACTAATTTGCAACCCTTGCATTGTAACATGGTTTGTCCCAGAGAACATTTACTCCTTTTTTGCCTTAATGACTCAGGCCCATTGTGTTTTAAATTTCCCCTGCAAAATCGCCAAATATCGGCAACATGCAAAATCCGCAGTTATGTTGTAACCAGTTGTGGCTCTGAGATATAAATTTAGGGGCAAACCACTTTACTCATCTTTACCCCTCCTCCTTTGTTACAGTCTATCCTAGGACTTATTAGAAGCTGTGGGAATTTTCAGTGTTTTACTTATTTAGAGTTTTTTTGATTTATTTAAACATTTGTTTGGTGTCCTAAAGTGATAAGGTGTGTTCAGAATTGGTCAGTGGTTTTCCTGAGTTGATCCCTGGTGAAACCGGAGACTGAAGATGAGGAAGAAATCCCACTCCACACACATTTACATGACTCACTGGAAGCTGGGATTCCAGGGTGCTCCAGAGCACTGAAAGGGTTAAATTCAAACAGAAATACAAATGCAATTAAATGAATTTAAATTTACTTAACTACTAACATCTGTTGTTTTCCCCTTTAAAAATCCAATGGCAATCTTCTTTTCTGCAGTAGATGAAATAGAAGTGCCAATTAGGTATAATGAATAGATTGCTGCAACTTCATATAATATAGCCGTGGTACATCAATTAAGAACTATCAGCTGGAGGTGTCAATACACAATCAGCCAATTAGAAGCAGCCAGATAGTGCTGCTGGTAGTCATCATCATAATTGTGTATCATTGCACCAACCATCATTCATATCTTGTTGCATTTATGTGAAAACGACTTTACTGTACTTGGCCTGCGCTTGCCCGCTACTTTCCTCTCTTGTTCCACCTCTTCAGGTGTAAAGAGGTGTCAGTCAACTATATACATGTAACCCCCTGTCACTGTGTGTGGTGTGGGGTGCAATGGTTACACAGTGCACCTCCTTCTAAAGCCCTGGCTAGCTGATGGGCATGGCTATAAATGGGGGGGGGGGGGTCTTTGCACAGCAGGTATTTTACTACAAAGTCCCTTTGTGGGGACACAGGTGATGTCACTTTGTGGTGCAGTGCAAAAAGAGTCAGAATAATTTGGGCATCAGACCATCTCAATAACAAACTGAACTCTTTATTTACACTTCTCTTTCTCCAGCACGATAATGATAATTGTTGCGTCACTACAGAAATGTATACAGCTTCTTACTCCTCCAGCACAGTTCTTAATGAGCAATATGAATATGTTACAAGTATATCTCCTTACTCCTCATGCACACATCTTACACTGCTGGTGTTATCACAGTACATACCAGGTTCTCCTGGTCACAGTAGTTCCACAACTGCTCACAGTTCAGGCTCTGTCTATTTCTAGTATACACAGGCAGGAATCACAGTGTAGTTCTGACTCTTTCTCTGCGTAACTCTCAGCTTAGCCTCTGACACTGTATCTGTAGTGTACTCTCAGCTTAGGCTCTGACATTCTATCTGTAGTGTACTCTCAGATTAGTCTCTGACATTCTATCTGTAGTGTACTCTCAGCTTAGGCTCTGACATTCTATCTGTAGGGTACTCTCAGCTTAGGCTCTGACACTGTATCTGCAGTGTACTCTCAGCTTAGGCTCTGACGTTTTATCTGCAGTGTATGCATGATGCCACTTGCAGCAATCCCTCCTTCTCTCCTGGAGTCTCTGCTCTGGGGACTCTCCCCCTACACTACCTGCCCCTTACTGCAGTCACCATGCTCGCTCTGCCAGGCAAGGCTGGGGGAGCCTGGGACATCCCAGGTCCCCAGCTATATCACATCACCACAGTTCTCTCACTTTCTCCTCTGTATATCTCTTTCCCGCACTTTGTACAACCCCTCCTTCTTCTCAGTCACTAGCAGACTGTGCTAGGTTGTCACCATAGCAACCAGCTTGAGTCCCTTCTCTTTCCACAAACATCTAACTCGCCCTCCAGGTGACCTGTATTCACTGGGGTGCATGGTTTACTAAAATTCCACTAGGGGGACATTGCAAACAAAAAACTATATATGAACATATGCTTGCGCATGTTTTGTGCACATGTGTAGTAAGGAATTGGGTATATTATGCAAAGAAAAGATGTATGTCATACAATAAGTGACCTCCATAATTAATAAATCTTACATATCCCTATGTTTTGCGTGTGTGTGTTAGCCAATGTGATACTTTACTTTTATCTGTCCCACTGACTAGATATGAAAGAAAATCCAAAAATGTTCCTCAAAATATTCTGCATTTGGCTACCAATTTTTGCACATTTCTTTGGTCATAAGTTTCCTCAGCCTTACCCCAAGCACCTAGCAAAATGTATTGGACACAATTTCCGTCTAAAACGCAGGCGTAAATTGCATCCCAAAGAAAGGCACATCTTACACGGTTATTTTAAGCTGGATGCCTCTAAGCTGATGATAATCAGATCATAACTTACACCTGTAACTGCGCACCCGCAAGTTTCCCATCTGCTGAAAGATATGCATCTGAGTCTCATTCTACCTAAGTCGCTTTTGCTCCAACAAGCCCTTACATACCCCATCCTTCCCCGCTACACCTCTTCAATCGAAAGGTGTCGCAAGCATCCATAAGTGCAAGATATGTCTGCAAATTTAACTACTGCATTTTGAATATGCTCAGCAGTAGTAAAGCGTAGTTTGCATCCAACCCTACATGAGCAGAAAGAGCAGTGAAAGAAGAACTTGAACATTGTATTGTCACAACTTTCCACCTGGTCTGTTCCACGGTGAAATTGGATTTGCTCTTGTTCACCTTGATTTCACTCACCTGTATCCATGACTGTACTACATATTAATAGTTTTGCATCTGCTAAGCCTGGTTGCAAGTCTCACAGAAAAGGGTTAATAGAGCACAGAAGCTTATTTATCTGAGCTCTTTTCTCAAAGGAAGGGCACAGATTTACAAATGTCTAATTATAGCGTTCCTGATTGATGGTGATTTATACTGCCACATATTTGCATTTTTATGCTGAAATTATTGTTGAAGCAGATGTGCATTGCTGGAAGCCTGTTTTGACAATGAGCTTAGTTTACTTAGCGTACTTTAGATACTCTATCATATGTTTATTAGAAAATTCTTTGGTGGAAATCTGAAAATAAATTGGTCTCTCTGGACAAAAATAAGATTAAAGTGTTCATCAATTTCAGATACTTTTCGTAGACTTTTAAGTACCTGCCACTGATGGCATGTTTGTATTGATTTTTTCCGTGTTACTAATATCTTCAGCGTAGTAGACGCTCTATGGGTCCATTTGTACACCAAGCTGTCCTCCCACTGTGTCTTACGATGTGTGATTTTAGAAAGACATAGTGTAATGTTTTCCCGAGTGATAAAGATATTTTTGTATAAGTGCAAAAGTGTCAATCATTTGTATTAAGAGCTAATTAAGTGAATTTTAACATACGGTACTAGACAAAAATGGGAAACACCTGGGTAAATGAGGGATACCAAGCATAATGAAAGGAAGAGCTCCCACACATATGTGGACTATGTATTAAAAGAAGCAATAATAATAAAAATGGTGTGCTTATCCAACTACATACGTTAGAGCTATAGCGGCTATGGTATGTCCGAAGCTGATTTTGCACCGTGGTTCGTCTGTTTGGTGATCAGTAAATAATCTTTGCTGTTATTGACACTATTAAGCATGTGCAAGATTTTAGTTGTGCAAACATTGGTTGCTTCAAGAATATAAGCTTGCATTACCAATACAGTGCTGTGCATGGGGGTCAAAGGGTATCTGTGGGTATTGATGCTGTACTAGGTTAGACTCTATGGAGGAGGTTCAATTTGGATACACATAGTGCCGGTGTTATGGCAGGAATCTCCGCTCATTTATTTTTAAACCCCATGGAAGTGCGCAGAAAAATGAGTGGAGATTCATACCATGATGGCTGGTAATGTGCACACATGGACATCCCATCATCATCATCAGCTATTTATATAGCGCCACTAATTCTGTAGCGCTATACAGAGAACTCACTCACATCAATCCCTGCCCCATTGGAGCTTACAGTCTAAATTCCTTAACACACATACACAGACAGACAGAGAGAGACTAGGGTCAATTTGATAGAAGCCAATTAACCTACTAGTATGTTTTTGGAGTGTGGGAGTAAACCGGAGCACCTGGAGGAAACCCACGCAAACACATACAAACTCCACACAGATAAAGCCATGGTCGGGAATTGAACTCATGACCCCAGTGCTGTGAGGCAGAAGCGCTAACCACTACACCACCGTGCTGCCCCATCCTGGTGATATCCACATGCCAGATCGCCAGCAATTGAATCTCCCCCTATGGGACTGATTCATCTTCAAATGCAATGTGAACGCAACTTTCATTTACAAACAAATGGATGTAACTTGTAAAATATCTGTAAAAAATATATATTTTGTAACAATTTTTTATATGAAATACACAATTCAAGATGTTGTTAATGCATACTGTACATAAGCTGCATTTTTATAGTTTCTCCTATTTGCAAACACATGTTCTAGCATACATACGTGTCAATCATCACTATTAGCTGGAACTTACACCTGCCCCGTAGCTGGTGCAAGTGATATGGCTAAAAAGCATGTACCTAAGAGATGCCCAGAGCTTGAATCACACATGTCGTCGCCCTTACTGTGCATCGCTCTTTCCTGTCCCCGTTCGCCCTTCATATCGTAGGCAGTCGGAAGTGTCATTTGCCTTTGGACATAAATTGGATAAAATTGTGTGCAGTTTGTTTCTGTGTATGCACATAGCAATTATGGAATGCAACGGCACTTGTATCTGAAGATTAATCAGGCCCAATATTTATAGAGAAGATTGGGTTAGGTTACCTAGAAAACATTTATGACTATGGGGCCATTTGTATTGTAATGATCAACCTGGCCTGTCTGCTATATACATACCTCTCAATATTAAAAAATTGAAACAAATTGGTCTTGTCTAACATACCCAATCAATTATAATACAAACAATCCCTTACGGTGATTCTAAAGGGAAAGCAGGGAGAGGAGATTGTTAAAGGCTAAACACCACTGCCTCACATAGCATGAAATATGTCATTTTGGTTTAGCATTAAACCATAAAAGTATTGGGCAATGTGCATACTTAATACCCATGTTCTGATAAAAAATGTGCATCTATAAACGACTGATCGTCAATTTACTGAAATTCCTTTTTTGCAGAGTCACATTATTTGTAATTAATGATCTGGAGTAATGAAGGATTTGCCAAGTCTTTAAGGAATCACTATGGTCTTCTCTAAAGAGGATTTTTTTTTATGGCATCTTACACATGTGTTGGGAATAGTAACTGACACAAGCATATGATGGAATAGACTATTACTGTTTAATAGAAGATCGCACTAGGGACAAATTGCTGAATCATTTTTATTCTTCCATGTGAACCCATAAAGACCTTGCCTTATACAAAACACATTTTTCTGTATTACTCTCTCTTTTCATCCTGTACTTCATTGATCTTCAGTACCTTTTCTAGTGTGCGGTGTCTGGCAACAGCTTGCAACGTCTATAGGAAACAGTACTATTTACTGCTCAGACATTGATGAGACATGTCCTCTGTTCACCTTTGGCTGATGCTAAAAAACACACACGCAACTTCCATTATATTCCATCCAAGGTCCCGTGATAATAGTTTAATGTACACGGTGACCTCTTTTCTCCAAATTGATTACAGAAATTGCAACATTAATAATACTAATCAGATTTAACACAAGTAAAAAATATTATCAAAAGGTCATTACAAACCCCAAAATTTTCAGGCAGACAGAGGATTTAGTTTGGATGAATGCACCTAATTGTCTGCTGTATCCACCTCCCTGTAAAAAGTCACGCAAAAAATAGACGTATGACATCACAGAACTTTATTTGCTGTGGTGACAAGTAGTAAAAACGTGTCAGAAACGCATGTGAGATGCAACCGTATTTGACATACAATAGTTACTAACATTTGAATAACACTTGGACGTCACTGCATGGGTAGAAATAGATGAATTCTGAAAACCGGAACACAAACAGAATGCTACAGCTGCGTTAGTAACAGCCGTAGTGGGTCAAGACACTAGAAACATTGGTTAAACCTATTTTATGCTTTATGCTAGCAGTAAAAGCCCTAGTAGACACTAGATATGAGCCCTTTATATGCAATTCATATAATCATTATTATATTAACAAATAAGTGATAAAGTGGCAAATGTTGCTCAATTGAGTCTATATATTTTTACAACAAAATATTTATTGCTTATTTTTCTAGCAACAAGCAGACTAGACACATGATGTAAAAAAACACTTTATTTCTGTTTTAGAAAGATAGAACCCCAGATAGTACTGCAGTAATCAGTCATAAGTGTTTAGACATGTTTCACACATAGAAGGAATATTATACTGAAGAGCATTTTAATTCATCATATTGATGCATGGAGTGCAATTTCCCAGGGAGGATATCAGAACAAGCTATTTCTTTCCGTCATTCCAAGCTGTTTGCTTTCAGGAGTTACTCAGCATGCTTAACTATACATACACATTATTGTCATCATCATCACCACCATTTATTTATATACACATGTGCATTGTAGTATGATACATTTAATAAAATTGTCTACCAATGTCTGGAATTGTGCAGGAGGAATGCACCCTACTTCCTCAAGAAAGTCAGTCAGTCAAATGACTCCCGCTTCATTGTGTTTTAAAACACTGTCTTAGGCAACATTCCAAAATAGGTTTGGTTGGGTTCAAAGCTGAAAACTAGAAAGGCCAAGACATCTTTGGATGGGGTCATTGTCATCCTTGAAGACACTGCTTCAATCAAGAAAAAAAGCTTCAAGAATGAGTGATGATAAATCAGTACGATTAAGTAGCGATCAACATTTTAACATTGCCTTCTAATTGAATTGCTGTACCCAAACGATGCCATTGGCCATTTAACAGAACCACCAGAGCCTTTGACTGTTGGACACAAGCACTCAGGGCTGTAGAGTTCTTTAGGTTGGCACCAGGGCCGGACTGGCCATCTGGCACTTCTGGCATTTGCCAGAAGGGCCGATGGCTCCGTGGGCCGGTCCGGCTCCTGGTGCTGTCGGGTCCTGCCGCTGTCGGGTCCTGCCACTTTAAGTTTTGTGCGGCCACGCGACGTGACGTCATGCGCGGCCGCGCAGGAAACCTCCCAATGTGCGGTTCAGCCGTTCAGGGCGGAGAGTCCATTCCAGCAGGTTGATGAGGTAAGTGTTGTCTTTTACTTTTAATTCCTTTCGAGGTTAGGGAAAATGGCGCAGGGGGGACAGGGACAGTTAGTGAAGGGGGAAGTGAACATGGCTGAGGGGGGGGGGCAGAGAGAACATGGCTGCAGGGGGGGGAGAGAGAACATGGCTGCAGAGGGGGGTGGGAAAGAGAGAACATGGCTGCAGGGGGGGAGAGAGAACATGGCTGCAGGGGGGGAGAGAGAGCATGGCTGCAGAGGGGGGGGGGAGAGAGAGAACATGGCTGCGGGGGGGGGGGGGGAGAGAGAGAACATGGCTGCGGGGGGGGGGGAGAGAGAGAGAACATGGCTGCGGGGGGGGGGAGAGAGAACATGGCTGCAGGGGGGGAAGAGAGAACATGGATGCAGGGGGGGGAAGAGAGAGCATGGCTGCAGGGGGGGGAGAGAGAGCATGGCTGCAGGGGGGGGAGAGAGAGCATGGATGCAGGGGGGGGGAAGAGAGAGCATGGCTGCAGGGGGGGGGAGAGAGAGCATGGCTGCAGGGGGGGGGGAGAGAGAGCATGGCTGCAGGGATGGCTGCAGGGGGGGAAGAGAGAACATGGCTGCAGGGGGGGGGAAGAGAGAACATGGCTGCAGGGATGGCTGCAGGGGGGAAGAGAGAACATGGCTGCAGGGGGGGGAAGAGAGAGCATGGCTGCAGGGGGGGGAAGAGAGAGCATGGCTGCAGGGGGGGAAGAGAGAACATGGCTGCAGGGATGGCTGCAGGGGGGGGGGGAGAGAACATGGCTGCAGGTGGGGGAAGAGAGAACATGGCTGCAGGGTGTGTGTGTGCGCTATGTCAATATAGTGTGTGTGTGCGCTATGTAAATAGAGTGTGTGTGTGTGTGCGCTATGTCAATAGAGTGTGTGTGTGCGCTATGTCAATAGAGTGTGTGTGTGTGCGCTATGTCAATAGAGTGTGTGTGTGCGCTATGTCAATAGAGTGTGTGTGTGCGCTATGTCAATAGAGTGTGTGTGTGCGCTATGTCAATAGAGTGTGTGTGTGCGCTATGTCAATAGAGTGTGTGTGTGCGCTATGTCAATAGAGTGTGTGTGTGCGCTATGTCAATAGAGTGTGTGTGTGGGATATGTCAATAGAGTGTGTGTGTGGGATATGTCAATAGAGTGTGTGTGTGGGATATGTCAATAGAGTGTGTGTGTGTGGGATATGTCAATAGAGTGTGTGTGTGTGGGATATGTCAATAGAGTGTGTGTGTGTGGGATATGTCAATAGAGTGTGTGTGTGTGGGATATGTCAATAGAGTGTGTGTGTGTGGGATATGTCAATAGAGTGTGTGTGTGTGGGATATGTCAATAGAGTGTGTGTGTGGGATATGTCAATAGAGTGTGTGTGTGGGATATGTCAATAGAGTGTGTGTGTGGGATATGTCAATAGAGTGTGTGTGTGGGATATGTCAATAGAGTGTGTGTGTGTGGGATATGTCAATAGAGTGTGTGTGTGTGGGATATGTCAATAGAGTGTGTGTGTGGGATATGTCAATAGAGTGTGTGTGTGGGATATGTCAATAGAGTGTGTGTGTGTGGGATATGTCAATAGAGTGTGTGTGTGTGTGTGTGTGTGTGTGTGATATGTCAATAGAGTGTGTGTGTGTGATATGTCAATAGAGTGTGTGTGTGTGTGATATGTCAATAGAGTGTGTGTGTGTGTGTGTGTGTGTGTGATATGTCAATAGAGTGTGTGTGTGTGTGTGATATGTCAATAGAGTGTGTGTGTGTGTGTGTGTGTGTGTGTGATATGTCAATAGAGTGTGTGTGTGTGTGTGTGTGATATGTCAATAGAGTGTGTGTGTGTGTGTGATATGTCCATATAGAGTGTGTGTGTGCGCTATGTCAATAGAGTGTGTATGTGTGTGCGCTATGTCAATAGAGTGTGTGTGTTATGTCAATAAAGCATGTGTGTGTGATATGTCAATATAGTGTGTGTGTGTGTGTGATATGTTAATATAGTGTGTGTGGCCGCAGTTTTTAAATTAGGCGTGTGTGTGTGGCCGCAGTATATTAATATGGCGTGTGAGGGAAAGATCTTAATATAGTGTGGGAGGTAGGCTATTTAATGGTGGAGTGTATGTAGGGCTAATTATTTAAGGTGAGGTGAAGGAACCTTTAATTTAATGCTGGGGTGGTTTAGAGCTATCAATTGAATATGGGTCTGATTTTGGGGAGGAGGGCTATTTATTAAATGTGTATATGAATTATTTATCTCCGGGAATGGTTGTGGAAAATGGCTATATTAATTAAACTTTAATGCTATTTAATTTATAAATGGGACTGTTTGTAGGGAGGGAAATATGTTTTGAGTAAATGGGTATACTGTTAATTTAATGTTGGGACTGATTGGAGGGAAATAGGTCTACTTATTAAATGTGAACATTATTATTGTTGGAAATGGAGGGAGGCCTAATTATAAAACGTGAGTGCTACTGATTTAACACCGGGGCTGGTTGTAGTATTCTAAATCTCATGTACCCATTATTTTCAAAATAGGGCTTCCAATATTCCAGGATCAAGACAAGCAGGAACTGGGCTAAAGAAACCAGCTGCTACAAGTGGTGAAACAAACAAGACAGGTAGGAGAGAGCAGGACATTCTGCCAACTGTCCTGAATCTGATGGGACAGCCCTGAATTTGGGTGGCTGTCTCGGGATTTGGTACGACTGCAAGGACAGTTTGGAGGTATGTCCTGCTTCACAACGTACTGCATGTGAAGGCAGAGCTGTGTGCATCTAACAGTAGTGCACACAGTATTGCCTGTGTATTTATCTAAACTGATAACCATGTTATGTAATAGGGGCCCTGTTGTCTTAAATACCCTTGGTCGACCAAGCTTTAATCCAGCTCTGGTTAGGGGAAGGGACACAGCCTGCAGAGCAAGCCGAGGAGCTCTAAGTATCACAAGATTTGGTAATCTCGTGAGGCAAAGAGTTTCCCTGCTCACTCTACAGGAAGTTCCCACCTTGAGCAGCAGCAGCAGAAGCAAAGATAAGTACAGTGGGCTGAGGGTGTCATAATGTGGCTTGGAAGGCATGATAAATGTAATGTTTTATTACAATATATGTATCAATACGCCAAGTTGACCACACCCCAGCACAATGCGGTCCCTCCCTTTTTGGCGCCACCGCCCAGTGGCGGCACACAGTTTATTTGCTACTCATCTATGGATTTCGGCACCAAAAGTTCCCAAATTTCTCTTGCTGGTCCTGTACATACCATTAGCTGATACTGGTAAGCTCTATGCTACAAATAGAGAGTCAAGCTGCACGTAATACATATGTATCTCACGGGACACTGTATAACAGTAACCTTTGCAAAAAGTATTGTAATATTATTATCTGGAATAGAGGTGGGCCCGTGTGCTTTAAATGCCAGGGCTGATTTGTAGTCCCAGTCCGGCCCTGGTTGGCACTATATATGCACTTGTCCTTTTGTCAAGAATATAATGAAAGATAATTCATCTGACAATATACCCCTACTTCACTGCTCAGTAGTCCATTGCCTGTGTTCTTTGCAAAACTAAACTCCCATATGTCCATTGCTATGTGTGAGGAGGAGTTTATGTACTGCAGCCTACTCTGTGGAGGTCTCATCTGACCTTTTTGATGAAACTGACTGCTTGTGCCACAGGTTGTATTTTGCAGTCAATTGTTTAGCCTTGAATATTAAATTAATGAATAGATAGCACAATCCTGGATTATGTGCTGCCACCCACTGTTGCTCATCAAACATTAGCAATTGAGTTGTCTTTGTCACGGAAACTCCTGGCAAAGTGCTCCAACAATCACTGCTCTTTCATAGTCATTGAGGTATGCTTTTTTACAGCCATGCTAGCAATAATTATAGGCAATCATGGCAATTTGCCATTTTTGTACACAGTCCTGAAAATACTGGCATGTCGTTTGCTTAACTAACCACAGCACGGAGACATAGTGGTTAGTATTGCTTTGTCACAGCACTGGGGACATGGGTTGACTCCGACTGGGGCCCTATATGTGTGTAATTGTATGTTTTCCTCATCTCTGCATGAGTCTCCTCTGGATACTTCGGTTTCCTTCCTCCCACAGTCCAGACACATACTAGAAAGTTAATTGGCTGATGATGAAAATTGACGTGTGTGTGTGTGTGTGTGTGTGTGTTTAGGTGTTAGAGGATTTTACACTGTAATGCGACAGGAACTGGTGTGAGTGAATAGCTATTCTCTGTACATCACTACTTAATATGGTTGCACTATATAAATAAACAATAAATAGAAGAAAGGTATGGCAACTGAAAATGTCACCTCTTCAGCATGGGCTGGTTTTTAATGCAGGCCCATATATCCTAGTGAATTCAGTGACATGCTGACCATTCTGAGGTTGGTTCACATTAGGACAGTGGGACCCCACCTTGGTGGTCTCTCTGTTACAGTTTGAATAGTTAAGTTTGGCATAGCCAAATCAGATTATGTAAAAGCAATCATTTTCAGGCTAAATAGCACTCCAAACTGACACCCAGTAAAGTAAATCTAAAATATGTTTAAAGAACAAGACCAAAAGTATCGAAATTCCTATGATTTATATAGTCCTGACATGTTTCTCTGGCAATCCACACCAATTTCATCAGATGATCTTCATCTGGTTGTCTTTGGACTTCATCTTTTTGTCTTACAGCACTTGTGGACACATATCCGGTCGTTCCTAACAGGAATAGTAATTATAACTACACAACTTTGAAGTCCTGGATCGCTATCTTCTTAAGATGTCAATAAGCGTACTGACTGTTGTTATATGTCTCTGAAAACGTTATGCTAGCCGGTTAGTTTTTATTAGGGGACTGTAGTGGGTTAACAACAAGCCACCAGCCAAAGTCTTGAGTCGGGGTTCAAACAGGAGCTTCATTGTGAGGATCCACAGCATAACACAGCAATACAGGTGAGCTGAAAACCAAAATAATGCAGAAAGTGCAGCATATATATTGGGTCTTTCAGTAGAGAGGTGTGAGACCTCACCCTCCCAGGCACCAGCCAATCCTAGACTGAATTTGAGCTCTTAAATAGCCTGAAACTCCTCCCCTCTGAGGATTGGGCGGGACTTTCTCACTCCCAGGAGATAACTCTTTCCATACATGTGGCAGTTTCTCAAGGGATTGATGCTTATATTTTAACACGTAATATAATTTTGGAAGTATATCCTTGATCAGCATAATTCTCTGGTTTTTTTTTTAAAAAAAAATCTGTACTTTTTATGTTGTAATAAATTTGATCGAAATCTGTTAACCCAACCCCCAGACAGGGCGGTAGAGCAAGACCATGATATTACAGATATATTATTTAAAGATGGAATAATCCTTTAAACTTTCCCCCTAGAATATATTGTGTTGAAGCGAACCCTAGTTTCCTTAATAACTTTACATCTCTCTTTCGTACACAAATCCTTGATGTGAGCTTGCTCTATATTTTTTCATGTTCTGTAACTTGCTATCTTTGAGGTCAGTGACACTACTGTATTGAGGCAGAGGAAGGTATTTGTCATAGAAATATGAATTCAAAAAGTAGACAATTTCAGTTTAGAATTTTTTCTAATGTAAACTTTGTTGCTTGTTTTATTTGTAATATTTTTCTAGCACAAATAATATTTGTGTCTCAATGTAAAGTATATTAATGTTTTATAATGTAACATACTTGTTTTTCTTGTGCAAGGATGAGCAGTTGTACAGTAAGCCATTCACAATTTGAAGACAATATGGGGTAAATTTATAAAACTTCACGCGTTTCTCTAGGCAGACAACCAATGTAAAAAAAATATTCAAATGCATGTAAGTGATACATAACCATCATCAGCTATTTATATAGCGCCAAAAATTCCGCAGTGCTGAACAGAGAACTCACTTACATTAGTCTCTGCCTCATTGGGGCTTACAGTCCAAATTCCCTAACACACAAACACACACTCAATGTCTAGGGTTGACTTGTTAGCAGCCAATTAACCTACTAGTATGTTTTTGGAGTGTGGGAGGAAAACGGAGCACCCGGAGGAAACCCACGCAAACACAGAGAGAACATACAGACTCCACACAGATAAGGCCATGATTGGGAATTGAACTCATGACGCCAGTGCTATGAGGCAGAAGTGCTAACCACTAAGCCACCATACTGTAATGAAGACAGACCTGATGTCTCCTCAACCTCATGATTAAATCAAGACATAATAAAGCTAAATGTAATAGTATTTTTGTAGAAGAAAGTTGACATTAATGAAGGAGGTGGTCCAAACGTAGGTTGGACTATAAAGTTATGTATTTACTCTTTCTCCTGTATGCATTTGAAGGCAGACCAGCAAACCCGCAGTACTGAGCACTTTTCAACTTATGGGGCCATTTCAAAGACTGGAAAGTGGGCACTCACTTTAAAATGTGGTTGATGGACAAATGGGGACACTTGCACAAATAAAGTAGAAGTGAAAGTCCACATTTTTTCTTTTTAATAAATGAGCTTTAGTGTAGACCAATATTTACTGACCTGTACTAGATGGACCGTAAGGGGCACCTTAGAGAGATTCAAGCGGTTCTTCAAATTGTTAAATGCTCAAAATAGCAGTGTAATACATTAGTAAATAATAGAACTTATACAAAACTAAACATATTTTTTTCAGAACTTAATGGTATAAGGCACTACCTTGTATATACTCTGATAAATTAGGGGAACAAAGTAAACATAGTAAAACACTGGATATTTGTTAAAATGTTGCTGATATATATAGGTTGCATGGTTCAAAAGTGTTGAGAAAGCCTGGGGTAGGCAAATAGAGAGTTTTTGTATTTTATATGGGCACCTCTAGCGGTAGCTTATAACATCATATTGCCCTATGATGCTTGAACAACACACACTTACCAACAGTGCTAAACTGGCCCTATCAATAAGCCCTGTAATAGAAATTCATCTAATCTGAATCATATAAAGACTCAACGGCAATTTTTTTTTTTAATAAATCAAACTTAAAAAATAACTAGCCACATATAAAATAGGAAAGAAATATTGTATTATAAAGCACAGAAAACTATTAACCATATGTAGCAATTCTACCTACTAAATGGACCTAATTGTTTCAGGTATTTTATAAACTATTTAATTAGCATTGGTATAATTATATAAGCCAATAAGTGTCATCTAGGTGCATAAAATTGTTCAGTAAAATTTAAACACTGGAAATGCTTATTATAAGGAGGCAATACAAAGTTTGGAGACAGATACATGTTTGGCTCACAATGAGCTAAAGCTCATGCAACACCAAGCAAGACATGATGCTATAAGTTACCACAATATTATGCTATATTGTATATATTTACAGTGTGATCTGCAGTGATAGGAAGGAAATGACAATATCACAACATATATAGTGCCACATTTCAATGTTTAATAAGAATCTTTGCAAAACAATGCAGTATGTCTACTAGAATCTAACATTCCAAAAACAGATTGATGATGCATAGCTATATTCCAATACAGAGGAAAGAAACATAGGAGCCGTTAGTTCAACTGACTTAAATGTATTTACTTGTTAAGAGTTTGTAAAGCAATTATTGGTGGAAATTTATAGATCACTAATGAGACTTCTCAACTTAAAGTGCATGAAATTAAAATCTACAAACCACAAATTGTAACACCATTAGTACAATGTATCATTCTGGGAACAATTCAGGTTTATTTAAATGTCTGTCTCACTTACTGATTGTCCTTTGAATGTTATGTGAAATTCAGAGATACATAAAGAATGGAGAACCATGGTTTTAACACAAACATGACATGAATAAACACTTTCTCACACTTTGTCACAAAGCATTCCATTAGAGTAAAAGTCAATATTGTATGGAAGGCATATAAACCAAAATAAAAACACATGACAGTCCGCTAAAAATAGTGAAATCACCACAAGGTGCAATTGACATAATCATAGGTTAGAGAGATATACAATATACATTTGTTTAATAAAACTGCAACATTAACTTAGCTACAATGTAGTCTTCTAACATGTACCCATAAACATATGTGGGTATCTGGGTCAATAAAAAGAGTTTAGTGTTAGCTGGCACATGGATGACTTCGGTGATTCAAAGATACCTTTATTTATCTGCCGATGGCACCGATTTTACGTAAACCTGAATAAATGTCCTGGCATAATTCTGCATGGATCATATGTAATTTGATTCAGCATTGTTGATGTCATCAGTGTAAGATAACCACTGATGTTATGTATCCTAAGCATGTGGAGAATTTGTGTTCCATTATAGACCATTCTGATGTTCATTAGCTTGTGCCTAATCATGTGATGCATCAAGCTAATAGTTTATTGTCTGATTGGTTAATATTTCAAATCATTGTTAAAACTGTACCATAGGGAAATGCATCATTTTGAGCCCAGCACCCACTGTAAAATGACATGTAAGCGCCATTGGGGGCTCCTCTTTTCCCTACTTTGGTTCTTTTGCATCTCTCCATATTTTCCAGTTTTCCCTCCTCTTTCCCCTTTCTGGTTACCTCTCCTTTCACCCCCCACTGATTCTCTCTCCTCTCCCTACTCTCTGATTCTCTCTCCCTCTGATTATCTCTCTAGGCAGTGAGGACGACACAGGTGGCACCCCCAAATCCTGCTGCATATGGGGCACAGTGAGCATTGTGGACATATTTAGTTAAGTAAGAGGACTCCAGTTATTTGTTCTGGCAATGAGCTGAACTCAGGAGTTTGTGTAAATAGGGCACTCCCAGTGCCAATTGACTGCACAGGTCATGTGAATGCAGCTGCTGGAGTCTGGTTGGACTGGGAAGATCACTTGACATAATCCAATATGGCCACGCCCATGCAGCAGAACAGACAGAAAGTGTTTGTTTACAGATTATTATTATTATTATTTTTGTTATTATTATTATTATTATTATTATTATTATAGTAGTAGATTTGTAAGGCACCACAGTGCTTTGCAGCGCTGTACAGTAGGGAAAACAGTACATACATAAAACAGGGACATACAAGGTAGACAAAATAAATGCAGACATGAAAACAAAGGGTATGAAGGACCCTGCTCATTAGAGAGCTTACATTGTAAGTGCAAGAGGGCACAGCTGAAACAAGAGGAACAAATGTAGTTTAGAGTGGAGATTGGGACAGGTGGGAGGGTACATTAATGTGAATAGTGTTGTTGGGGATAACGTCACCTAAGGATTTGAAGGCTGTGGATCACAAATAGTGATACAGTGCTCAGGAATGCCGCAGGCGGCCAGGAGAGTCCCGGATGGCCATAAGATGACACTGACTGACATTGTAAGTGTGACTAAGACCCCAATGTGTGATGGCCTGGAACCAGGACTTAGCAGTCTGCATTTCACCAACAACTTTCTTAGCCAGGAAATAGCACATTGCCTGCAACCACCAACTGTCTGGAACCAGAAATGGGAGAGTGACTGTAATCAGCAACTACACAGTGCCTGTATCCATGAACATGTCTCATCAACAACAACTACAAGAGTTAACTTTCTTCTTTTTGTATCAAGTGTACCCCACACATCTTAGATGTGAGCTCTTTTGGGGAGGGCCATATTTACCTTCTGTTTCATCTCATTGGATGTCATTAATTTGTACTGTTATGCCCACAATGTACAATGCTAATTAATATGTTGACACTTTATAAATAATATATAATCATCACCATCATCATCAAGAAGGTAGAGCAAGTGGCAATACAGTCTGTAGCAGTGAAGCTGTCTAAAGTATGATAATAAACACTGGAGGACCAAACTTACACATTAAGCTTTTGGGGTCATCTACTAAAGATTAATTTGCAGAAATAATGATAAAATGCCCAAATTACTGAATCTTTTTAAAGCAAATTGACCTGTAAAGCTTCAGTTTTTCAAACCTCTGAAGAAATATCACCAGATATTGTGAAATCACTGACTTCTCAGTGATAAATATATAGAACAATCTATGAACGTTTATTTTGCAAATCAATCTTGAAAATTGGCAAAATTGTTTTTGCAGGTTTCAGACACTACTCTCATACAAATGTCCAAGATGATGAACCCCAAATTTGTGCCAGGCTGCTGCCCCATCCAAGTGCAACAACTCACCCAAGTCAATATTGAACCAAAGGGCAGTTTCCGGATCATACCCAGAATCAGCAGTAAGCTTGACCAAAAGATGCTACACTATAAATGCCTGGGACACCAAGGGGGATCCTGTGCAGTACGTCTACCAGCCAGTAGAAATTGTGCCCATGAGTGCAGGGAAATCCGTCTCATTAACTAAATAATCAGGAAGATCAGTACGATCCTGTGACACCAACCACATTTTAATGTGCGCCAATCGTGAGGCATAATAGTACAGCAGTTCTCCTATATCTGCATAAAGTGGTACATTTAATGTGAGCCCTCTTATCCGCCCAAACAACGGATTAAATATAGTGGTCTATTTTACGAAAGACAGATTGTGGGACAACCGGCGCCTGCTGTAGGACATGTAAGGATCATTTTGACAAGAGTAACTCAACCCATGACCGCAAGCGGCAGTTGTTTCCAGGCATACATCCTACTTTTCAAATAATCTATTTGAGGCTGAACGGTATATCCAATATAGCATTCCATATCATTATGATCCCAGATACCCAGGTATTTGAATTTGGAGGTCCGTTGCAGGGGAAGTTGGACAACAGGGACAACCAGGCTAGACCCCTTGAGTAGAGAAATATTACATTTATCCCAGTTAGTATTTTTCAAAGTTTGTCACTACACATAAAGGAGCGGGCAGGAAGTGTTGGGTGTCCGATAAGAGCAGTAACATGTCGGCTGCATACAGTGCAATAGTATCAGTTCTATCCCCTACAATAAGCCCACGGATATCCGGATGTTCCCTTATTACACACGCTAAGGGATCAATGGCCCATGCAGTTAGCTACTATTTAATCAATGTAATTGCAGTGGAAGCCTTCAGTATGCAGCATAATCACACAGTGTTAACAACTGAACCACTCAAAGATTTCCAAATTCATATCATAAAAAGATCATTAATGCTGCTGGGGACGCCAGGCACATGGAAACACAAAAACATAAATCAATAAAAAAAAAAAACTAGTGCAGGGATCATTTGGAATACATTTCAAAACGTCGGTGTTTTTCTTAACTAGCTTGCTTGGCTAGTAATGGAAAACTGCAGAAGGAGCTTGTTGTATTCATTTCAATGAGCACATTAATATCAATGAGAATTTCCACATGCATCTCACACACTGACATGAATGATGATATCTATTCTATAGTGCTAAGTGTATACTTGTGCCTGACTTTAGCAATGTTTTGTTGTATAACTTGTTCATTTATATATAGGGTCTGATTAAGGGTTAGATTGCAAATGCAATTTTCTTTTTGAATGCGGGACAAATATTGCATCTCCTTGCATATAGCACACAAATAGTGGTCAGCTCTATTTTTGTACTGAATTGTAGTGATGGCCTAGCCCATGTTCTCCCTCATAACTCTAAATCAGGTTGTGCATTTTACATAAATCCCACTTTAAGATAGTAAAGTGTTTCCTTATGGTAATCTCTAGCTTCCTTTGCTTTCCTATTTAAAATTCTGACTTGGTTGGTTACGTACATCCCCCATACTTGCCAACTCTCCCTGAATGTCAGGGAGACTCCCTTAAATAGGGGTGATCTCCCTCACTCCCTGAAGAGTCTGACATTCTCCCTGATGCTGAGCCAGTACAAGACGTGGTTGGCTTCGCCATCTGTGGCATGATGACACAGTTCAGAAATTGTGTCCTATGTCCATGTATTGATGCCTATGGAGGTGGCTATTTTCATGGAGACCAAGATTTAATCAAAGACTGACAGGTAAGACAACATGACTTCAGTAATGAAGACAGAAATGTTAAAGACACTTCGGTCTGTAAAGATTCATTAGCTGCTTCTCTTTAACGCAGAATTGCCTACTCTCCCGCAATGTCTGGGAGACTCCCGCATTTCTGGGAGACCAGTGCAAACTCCCGGTTCTCGCCCCCCGCAATAGATAAGTGGTGGGAGAGGGGGCTTAATGACGCAAATATCACGTCATATTTGCCTCGCCCCCTGCTGTAATTGGTCAAAATTGTGACAATCGTTTAGGGGCGGGGCCAAAATTATGTAATTTGTCAAGCCCCATCCCCGAACGCCCACCTTCCCCGGGATCTCCCTGAAGCCAGCGAGGAAAAGTTGGCAACTATGACATCCCCCAGATAATACAGGCTAAGCAGTGAAGGTACTGTACTACAAAGCACATTACAGTAGTGGAAAAAAACAAAGCACTGGCAGTGTTGTCAAAAGCTAATCTTGGCACCTCCTAAAGCTTTTGTACAGCCCAAAAGCAGTACTGTTGTGATATTACATATATGTATGACACATACACAAAGAAGCAAGCTAAAATAAGAGAACCAATTTAAGAGGAAATACCCTTTTAATATGTGAATTTTCATTTAATTTCATGTATTTCATTATAAATAATACAGTTTTTACACTGGGCTAAAGGCAGAGTGGGAACTACCAAATCGGGTGATTGTGGGAGAACAGGTAAATGATTATACCATCAGAATTTCACCCCTCTGCCAAATGGCCTGTTCCACCGAAATATTCAAATTCAATGAAATCATCAGCGATTTTACTCATCTCTAATAACAACTAATATTGTCCTATGTTTAAAAAGTATGAGCTCTACTTAAAACTGACATATAAATCTCTATTAGTAAAGGAGGCATGATTTACACCACTTAATGGTCTACAGGTTCCCAAATAGACTTTTCCCATGAATATTCTGGTCAGCAACAGCAGTGCTTAGTGAAATGGCCCAATGAATTGGATAATACAGTGCTTATTTGGCAAAAGAAATGAGCTCGATACTGGATAATGAATGCTTCTGACTTCAATAACTGCATGCATAGAAACAGATCTTTCAGCTTCGGTAATCATATATTTTAGCTTAGCGTTAATACAGAAGCACTATTCATATTTCATGCCCCAGTCTACATAAAATTATTTTAATGTATATCTTAGCTTGCAGCTTATTAGACAATAATCGAGCTATTTAATTTAAATATATAGCTGTTTTACTCTTTTTAATGTACACTTTAAGGATACAAACATGCATATCTAAGCAAAACAAGAGAAAAGATTTATTAGCTATGCTTATGAATATTGCAGAGGTTTGCTTTAGTGCAAAGTCCAAATAGTGTCATTAATTCTGTAAGAAAAAGAGTAATTATGAAACGTGATATTATCTTTTAATCGTTCCGTGAATATCCATGGGAGATACAGTAAGTGGTGTGTACAGGGGCAGGGTTTGCTAATGTTGGTTGACACGGTAGGATCAAAGTTGTAGCTGAACAACAGCTAGGGACCTATAAGTGTATACATCTTATCAAGAGAGAAACTTTCATTGGTGTCCACACACAATGAAACTTTACTCATATTTACCAGCTTTCGTTTTTTTAACGAGAATGTCACAAAAAATTGCTTTTAGAATATGCAGAAGTTGGTTCACTACCCCATTCTTAACCCGATGGGTCAGGCAATCACAATGCAGTAGGGGATACAAAGCGTGCTTAAATCCCTCCGTTGGTAACCATGAAATCACAATGGAGGAGCCCTACTACTTGTGAGACAAACATCTATATGACACAAATCAAGGGACACATTAACTGTCCATTAGAAGTCCTTTGTCCATTGACTGCACACCCAAAACTGAACCCCCTAGGCACCGCTGTCACAGTTCCCTTTCGTTGAAAAGTTGCGAGTGTCAGTCAGAACAATGGCACCCATTAATCTCATTGGTTGGTGCGCATAGTGCACCAACCAATGAGATTAGTCTTAGGTGGTATCCCATGTTGTATGGGTATG
Source organism: Mixophyes fleayi (assembly GCF_038048845.1). Lineage (NCBI taxonomy): Eukaryota > Metazoa > Chordata > Amphibia > Anura > Limnodynastidae > Mixophyes > Mixophyes fleayi. Next base: position 240,172,635 of record NC_134406.1, read on the forward strand.
AAAAGATCATCTTAGTGCTTTACTTATCCCAATGCTGAATGGCTAAACAACCCTGCCTGTAATGGATACATTGGCCATTGCTGTTTAACACTGTTGACCATCACCCAAAGTATTAGCATGAAACAAACCCTAGTTTTATGAATTGCAATCGACTGTACACCATAGGTCAACAAATGGCTCTTTAGGTGCTGTGGAACTAAATGTCCAAGAATGACTTGGAAAAAGGCTGTTGAGGCAAGTGGGAACATAGGTTTATAGCAGTTGGAGAGACAGAGGTAGCAAATCTCTATTGTACACCATATCGGGTTTTTTCAGTGGATAGACTTATATTTAAATAGTATATTGATAATTGTATACAGCTACAGTGGACTTATCAATCCTCCCAACTTATACTTTCACCAACTTCAGCTCTATATCCCCTCACACCCACTCTAAATTTAGCCACACCTGCTGCAATATTCAAACATATGAGATGTGATTGGAGGGTGACAGATATCGACCTGTGTGTGGTCCTCTTCTACCTGCAGTAACTAGGCACAATAAGGAAGAAATAATCAGGTCGCTCTACTTGAGAGTTGTATTACATTAACTCATCTGATCTGACTACCCTCTTGAGTGGCAAAATTAAACAATGATGCCATTGCTCCACTGTCTGGTCAAGCGTCGGTAAGGCTGGGTACACACTACAGGGCTTTCAGACGATTATCAGACCAATCATCCGATAAAGGACTGTTTGGCCCAATATTGCATTAGTGTGTACACTGCAATGATGAGTGAATATCTGTTTACGAAGCTAATTATATCTTTTTCATTTTACTTTTAAACTGAACTAAAAACCTTTTCAACGATGGGACGATGTTGTTCCTATTCTGCAGTGTGTATGCACTCACAATCAGGATCTCTATAGAGTTTACAGAGTCGTGATCTTCAGCTGATGGTTATTAGAAATGAAGACTACAGAACTGAAGGTAAATCTTGTAAAACGTGTATAGTGTGTACACATGAAGCGGCATCCTGATTGGGACTTTATTTCTACAGTTGTTGGTAAAATTGTTATAGATAACACATCGGGAGAAAATTTCTGTAGTGTGTACCCAACCTTACAGCATGTATAATATTCTTGTGAGCCCTACAAATGCTTTACACCTGGAGTAAAGTACATGCATTTCGTACTATGTAGCCTACATAACTTTTCTGAAAACACCCCTTTTTAGAGATGCTTGTCAAATGTCCTAAATACCATGGTAATATATCCCTTACTCCTTCTCTGTATCTGCGTCTGGTTCTTCCTCCACCCCCTCCCCTCGCCCTGTAGGAGACCCTCAGGGCTCTGTTCTTGGCCCTTTACTCTTTTCACTCTATACTTCCTCCCTTGGGGCTCTCATCTCCTCGTTCGGTCTTCAGTATCACCTATATACTGATGATATTCGACTCTACATCTCTTCTCCTAATCTTTCCTCCTCCCTCCTCTCTCGTGTAACTGACTGCCTCTCAGCCATCTCCTCCTGGATGTCCTCACGCTTTCTTAAAATTAACATCTCCAAAACTGAACTCATTGTCTTTCCCCCACCCAGATTCCCTTCCCACCATGACCTCTCCATTGTTGTTAACAACTCCACTATCTCCTCTGTCACCCAACTCCGTTGCCTGGGAGTCACTCTTGACTCCTCTCTCTCTTTTGCCCCCCACATCCAATCCCTCGCCCAAGCCTGTTGCTTCCAACTCCGTAACATTGCCCGCATCTGTCCCTTCCTCTCTCAAGATGCCACCAAAACTATCATCCATGCTCTCATCATCTCCCGCCTTGACTACTGCAACCTCCTCCTTACTGGCCTCCCCTGCTCCCACCTCGCCCCCCTCCGCTCTATACTCAATGCGGCTGCGATACTCATCTTACTCTCACGCCGCTCCTCCTCTGCCTCCCCTCTCTGTCTTGCCTTACACTGGCTCCCCTTCCCCTATAGAATCCTTTTCAAACTCCTTACCACCACTTACAAGGCTCTCTCCAACTCTACTGCCCCTTATATCTCTAACCTCCTCTCCATTCACACTCCTGCCCGCTCCCTGCGCTCAGCCAATGATCGCCGACTCTCCTCCACTCTGATCACCTCTTCCCACTCTAGAATCCAAGACTTTACCCGTCTCTCACCCAGCCTGTGCTCCTTCAAACGGGCACTTAAAACTCACCTGATCCTTAAGGCCTACCAACCATCCACTTAACCTCTCATCTCTTCTGTTTCTCCCCTGGCCCCATTTTTTTTCTCTCCCCTTTGCTTCACTGGCTCCCTTCTGTGCCTGATTTTGTTCACCCTCCCTTAGGATGTAAGCTCGTATGAGCAGGGCCCTCTTTCCTCCTGTCTCCATACCTGTTCTTCCGCTCCGTCTCTACTGTATTTGCCTGCCCGGAGTTTCTGAAGTATTGGTATTTTATGTTTTATATTTGTACTGTTTTACCCTGTATGGTCTACTGTTTGTACTGTGTACGGCGCTGCGGAAACCATGTGGCGCCTTACAAATAAACGATAATAATAAAATAATAATAATACTCCAACCACTATCACTTACACCTGCCTTCTTCAGCTTATTTACTCTTCATCTACAGCAGTTACACTATTTATTTCTACCTATTTTATCTCCTCCACAAATATCTGCTCTTCAACACACATTTTTTTCTGTGCTTGCAAAGAAACTAGCTGGGTGACCGGATAATACAACATTATAATCATGTTTATCCTGTGATCACATGAGGATGGTCCACTGTAAAATCTTCTGTTTTATGTCTTATTTCCCTAATCTCTTGTAGATTGTATGCAGTAGCTAATATGGCCCCTTCACCTTCTGTATCATTGTTTGTCACTGAAATGTTTAATAATTATATGTTCAATTTGCTTCTTCCACTAATTGTACTGTGCTGCAGAATATCTCAGCACTATATAATGAAAGGACAATAACAATAATAACCACTGTAATTGGTTGAAGAAGCTAGCTTTTTATGTGGGATATACTGTATTTCTGGAGTTACGCTAATTTCTGAAAAAGCTACTGGGTTTAGAATCAAGTAGAAATGATTTTCTTCTGTTTGCAATTTTCCACATCAAGTTTACAGGAGCTTTCTGTGCTGTTGGGCACCCTGCTCTTTTCACTATATACCTCCATCTGTTGCTTTCTATTCGCATCTCTTCACCTCCTCATATCATGACATTGCCCCTGTCATATATACAGCTCTCTCCACACACAAATGCATAGGTCCCTGCCTCCCACAAGATAATCAAAATCACTTGAAACAATATGTATCTGATATAATATATATCTTATACATAATATATCATATAATATTTATTTATATAAATATTATTTATATATCTGTTAATAATACTTATTAACAGATGCTCCTACCCCAGTAAATTAATGCATGGGGACCAGGGGTAGGCTGGGCTGGGGGGCATCAGCCCAGGAGGCCCATCCCATAATGGGCTATCTTGGGCTGGGTCACTCGGCCACCCGCATATTTTTCCTTTAAATTGGCTGCTAAGTTGAGTCTTGCCCCCCGGGCTGAAATTTGCCAGCCATCCCCTGATGGTGACCTGCTTTTCATAATATCAGCACTTATTCCCTGATATACCTGTGCTGCAGTGGACATTCCTATGCCCTGATTATAGGTTTATAGGTCCGATTATACATTGTTCTCACTCCACTCACTTCAAAAGAGGGTACACATGGATGAACAGGAAATGAGCGATAACAAAAAGGTATTCAGACTCTAGTCAAATGCTCTAGTATAAAGTGTTACTTGTGTTACTAAAATTATAAATAATAAAACTAAAAAGTAATAAGTAAATAAAGTATTTAATTTTTAACTTGAATACGGAGGTCAAGGCACAGAATTATGTTAAAAATAGACTGTGTTTAATAAACCACACAATTCAATTAACACGTGCCTGTCCTAATTTGTGAGTGTCCCATCTTTCTACTGGAAAAGCTACTATACCTGTACAGGAATATATTCCAGACAGGAGTAGACAGCTTATTCATTGTGTAAAAGTACAAAAATAAATCTTATCTACATTAAAAGGCACCAATAAATGTATATTTGTTAAGTGGCCAAAATATGTCAATAAACCTGTTGTGGCTGTATTACTTTGCATTTCTGTATTAACATTTTATGATATCATATGTTTTTTTTTGTTTTGTTAATGAATTGGAGCTGGAAATATGCAGAGGTGTCCAAGGGCACTACATGTATATGAACCTAAGTAAAACTGCTGAACCTGCATTCCTATTAGACAGAACACTAATGAGAGTAAATGAATGGGAAGTCTGAGCAAGCTATTAATAAATTATGTGCTTTACGGCATTTTAAAAATGTTAATAATGTAACTTGGTATTCCAATTACTGAAATACATTCTCAGCTTACGTAGTTGACAGTAACTGAAGCACAATCTGTCAATTAAAACAACCATGTTCTGTATTTAGAGGAACTTTAGCTATATAACCAGGTCAGGCAAAAGGTTTCTAGAAAGTGAGTTATGTGAATAAAAAATGTATTACAAATATATCTTTTTGTATATTGCTATTTTAGAGATCGCTAGACATGGACACACATTAGTGACGCACTGCATAAATAAAAAGTACAGTATGTTTACAGTATTCTTATTAATAATATTTGAGACAACGTTAAGTGTTACATATAGTCAATTTATAATACAAGACAAATTGTACTTAAGAGTTTATGGCACAATCATTTGTAGGACTATTGGGGCCCATTGTAAAATATATTCATAGGGCATTAAGATTCTTGTAACCTAAATGGAGAGGGGTTATGTGTGCTGCATGGAGAAATCTTTTTAGACCATGACTACCCCTTTTTGACCACATATACACTACTAATACCAGCATATGACAGAACAATGCAATATTCTGCATATGATACATTTCCAGTATGAATGTGTAATCATCCCACTGGAGGATAGATATCTAGGTGTAGTGTCCTTAGGCCTGCCGAGATAGTTGCTGGGGCTGAAGACCTGGGGCCAGGGCCTCTGGATTCAATCTAGTTAAAAGAAAAATTGGGTGCCGCGAGACCCCAGGGATGTCCAGCTCACACTAGGGGAAAGATCAGCGCAGCCATTAACAGCTATGACATAGCAATAGCGAAGTGATGGGTGGTTAAGAGGAGGGGGGCCTGGTAAGTCCTCTAGCTCCCGGTTCCCAGTGAACGCTCTTCACAGTCTTGAGTGTCCGTTGTCTCCTTAACCACTTAATGACCCAAGTGTTTTCACCCCTTCATGTTTAGACCAATTTTGAAGTTTTGAGGAATTTGGTCATTCTGATAAGTATAGTAAGACCAAATATGCATACTTTCTGCAAAGTCTGATTCAAAGCATCCATAGGCTGAATCCTTAAGGCAGCAGTAAATGGGTAATATTGAATTCAGAAATGTGCATAGGACTAGGCATGGGTCTATGAATGGTCTCTATCTTCAATTTAGAGGAATACAAATATTACCGATATTACTAGTTCACTACAAGTAAAATAGAAAGATTTGTGCCAGGGCACATTTCCTTTACATATGTTTAGATTCCAAAGTGGAATTGGGAAATCCACTAGACCTAAGTCGGCACTCTAACCTATAGTATCCATCTTAAAGTAGCGCAGTCCTTCTTGTATATTATTAAAACAATACTGAGTGACTTCTGATTCATCTCTTAAATAAGAAGAGCTGTTTTGACATGACTGGTGCAGCGATAATTCCCTCCGATACGCTTAGGTTCATTTCAAAATGATTTTAATATGTTATGACAAAAATCTGTTGGTTTCATGCCGCCAGAGATATTTTAATATTAACAATAATAGAAGGTTAGTCAAAATTACAGATATGTATTCATTAGAGGAGCTCCTTGACAATTGAGTGGGCTCCAGAAAAACTATATTTTTTAAACAATCATTAATCACCTCCCAAATTGCAACCTCTGGTTCAAAGAAAGGGTTTCCTGAACCACCTTTACCACCTCCAGGCCTTTAGCCCTCAAAAGGTTAATTAATTACCATGATGAGCTCTCCTTCCATTTCCATATTTTCTTTCTTTATCCTCCAACCTCAATTGTCAGGGACCTGCCATGAATATTTGAGTTTGACTTGTTAAGCTCCAATGCTCTAACACAGCCACTTCCAATGTATCTAACATCACTATGTTAAATATATGTGTTATATTAGCTTAGTTTTTAGCAATCAGTCTGAAGTCAAAGTCATAAGCCAAAGATTCAAAAGTGAGCACCTTTATTCAGTCATGCAGCATGGGTGCAGCATTCTAACAAGAATCTAAACAACAAATAATGTATTAACACTGTCTAATATACCTTACTTGTTACTGTGCAGATTTTAGTAACACACCCTGTTCTAGAACTTCTTCTATTGTCCACAATAGATCTGAACATGATACAGTCGGGTACAGGGATGTGCCTTATCTCTTTTTTTAATTAGGCATCAGTTAAACAGACTATTTCTTCTGCAGGCTATAAACTTGTATTAACTCTTTAAAGCATAAGCACATATACTTATATTGATTATTTAATCTCATCCAAGATCCATTGAATTTAAAACATAGGCAACTCTATAGCATTTAAATGAACTCCATCATCATGAAAAAATACTAGATTGTTCTCCACTTTCCAGTGTTTTATTTAGTTTTTTTTGTGAGCCTTGTTCGTGGCTGCCACTGATTTAGCTCCCTCCAATGGAAACTAGGCTGGGGAACAATAAACATGAAATCAAGAAATAATGCTTCACTTTTTTTGCATTGGTCAGGAACAGATATCATTGTCCCAAGCATTAATTACAGATATATTTGAAGCGTCATCTTGCTCAGATCTTTGTTTAATGGCTGTCTTACCTTCTTCAAACAGAACATCCTGAAACCCATCCACACCAGTGCCACTTGTCTGTTTGACAATCATAACTACTGTCCATTGGGTCTCACTAATGCTCTTCTGTGTACCCAACAGGGGAGGGCTGGCAAATTTTAAACTTGACACAGCAGCCTATCAGAAACATTTTAAAGGGAAAAAAAATACTGGTGGCCCAGTGACCCAGCCCAAGTTAGCCCACTATGGGACCGGCCTGGGGGGCAAATGTCCCCCTGACCCCTAGCCCAGTCTGCCCCGATGCCCAATAAATGTAAGAGTGGCCACAAAGCTATACCACAAAACAGGAAATCTATAATCAAACTATAGTTTTTTACAGTTCTGTGTAAAGCTAAATTGAATGGTGCAAATCATTTAATTAGACGAAAATGTAGCTAGCATTTAGTTTATATTTAATCTGTAAAGAGATTCTTGTCACAGACTAAACTGGATTAATGGAAATAGTGGCATGTGGTTATAAATACTTACCAACCAACATGGAAATACAGTACAAAGTAACACAGTGTAAAGAATCAATAAATTTTATGACATACAAATGGTTTTCATAATAAAAAAAACTATATTTGTGTGTTTATGTGTGTGTTGGGGTGATGGATATATATATAGAAATTTGCACTGCGCATACCCAGAAAAGGACTATAGGCAAGTGAATGCAATACATCCAATTCATCTTTGAACACAAAGGATACTTCCAGCAGCCTACGATTTCACCAGCTACAGGTCAGGTGTAAGTGCCGAGCGATAGTGATGACAGTCGTGTATGCATGCTACAACATTTTATGCACAGTAGACATTAATAACATCATGATAAATGTATTTCATGGAAATAAAAAATATGAAAAAAAACCACTTGTTTTTATAAAATGCTTTTTCATTGATGACTATATTATTAACAGGTGTTAATGTATTTCAGAATATTTTTTAATCTATGTGTGATGCTGGGACTTTATATAGCACGTGTATTGTTTGTAATCTGCAGTGTGTTGTGTCTACCTCAATACAGCAATTGCCGTATATACAGAGCGTACATGTTTCTTTAGGTCGATAGTTGAATACAAACTTGCGTATGCCTGACTTTAAAAAGAAAAAAGCATAGTATGTTCATTTTGCGTGTCTTAATGACTTAAGACCCAGTTATCTCAAATTTATTTCTCAAGTTATCCCAGATTCTCGCAGAGACTATTTCACAGAACACCGCGCCATGACACAAAATGTTGTTTACAATTAACTCAAATATTCTGAGCAACTCACAGCTAAAGTAATCAGAGATCTGCCACAAGATAGTACATATTTTTCACTTAATCCTTATCCAAGGTACTGACTGCAATAACCTCTGCTTCAATCTATATATTGTTAGATGGTAATTAGATAAAGATGGCCCAAGATAAGTTGAACTCTTGCTAAACTAGGTCAAGATGCAGTTTGGTAATAGAAAGAATATTTTGTAAGAGATTCCTTAGTTGACCAAATATTTGTGGCATTCATCTTAACAAGCAATTTAAATTATATTAGCCTCTATTTTGTCAATGGACTTATTGATTACATAGTTCAATATCACACAGTTGAAAAACAGTTGAAGTTGGTGATACAATGTATATATACCATTTTTAAACAATAAACAGCTTATGGATACAATTTATAAAACCAGTGTAGACAATTTCCTGAAAGCAATGTTTTTCTAACTAACATACAGTATCCTGTATATTTTTCAAATTATTTATTGTTTTTCAAGATCAAAAGAGTTGTTTTATATATATATATATAATCAATAACACACTTTCAATAAAATGGTTGGTTAGATATTATGCTACTAACATTAATATCTATTTATATATTACCTTCTAACCACTTAACATGTTGCATTGTATATCCAATTTAGTTGTCGTTTGGCTAATATCATTGTCTTGCTTGTATAAGTGTTCCAATGAAATACAACTCTTCAGTTCTATTTCAAGCTTCATTAGATAAGATATTCTTTATTTCTCATTTCTCAACATTTGAAGTCATTTCATATTAAATTATGAAAAGAAGAGAATATTTCATTACCTTTTAGTATATTGCTAGAGATTGTGCTTGCAAATCCATTTGTACAGGAAAAGGGAAATTAATTATTACTGATCCTTAATGAAAGCACTGCAATACACTTGCTAAGTAAAGAGTACAGATACCCAGATTTGCTTGGAGCGGAGCAGAAAAGAGATTTCAATTTGAGGATGGAGAATATTATGGCAGATTTCTGCGGATTGTTAACAAAGTACAATAAGGCGATGGACCATCAGCTATAAGTCTTTATTATGCATAGGGAGTAAATGGTGAAACTATAGTTTTTGACATTTCCTTTAGTTGGTAGAGTGGCAGATCCAGGGGGGAGGGCGTCCAATCACCAGCAGGTGTGGATGCACACTATATACATGTACCAGTCGACTGAGAGGGAGACACTCAATTCTGCCCGGCCGCTCTGATTGTGTATTAAACACAGACATGTGATAATACAATTAGTATTTTCTTTACAGCACAACTCTAAATGTCCGCCTATGGGAAAATTCATAATTCTCTGTTTGCATTATCTGTACAGTCTTGCTGTACATGTATATAACCTAGAGATTTCACGCTGGAAGAAGAGACTGCAGCACAGTAAAACACTCCTGTATATACTTTGTGGGCTCAGTCTAGGGATGAATTTCTGGAAAGAAAGCTTTGCCTTTAACCTAATTAGACTGTAAGCTCCTTGGAGCCAAGACCTCTTCCTTATGTGTTTTTAACTGCCTGTCAAAGCACTTGTATTCATTTATTTATTGTATATTACTTCCAGTGCTAGTTTATTTTATACTTTAGAAAGTTTTGCATACTCAGTGGCACTATATAAATTATATGTAGTGCAGGCAGATACTGACATCTGCACATGCGCATTAGGGAACTGTGGTTAACCAGGAACTACAAATCCCAGTTTGCACTGCGCTGGTGTGGGAGGATTCAGTAAGAGCTTACAAAAGGGGAAGGGGCTATGGTTTGAGAGAAAGGACTTTAAAACTGGCAGTTGGAGTGCAGCAGTTGAAAGAGGAGACTGAGTATGGAAGAGAGCAAGAAAAAACAGAGCTGACTGAGAAGTGAGTCTACTCGTGTACTATTGCTTGGGAGCAAATCAGAGGGAGCAGAGAGGCAGGACAGAGACTCTACGAGATTGCCAGAAGTCTGAGAAGAGGAGGGAACAGTATCTATTAGCCCCCTGTATACAGAGGAGCGATATTGGCAAATAGGAGCTGTTGGTGAGGGGAGCACACCCCTTTCAGTTGTTTAAAGTAAAAGTCTGGAATAAAGATAATACCCCAGAGAGATATAGAAAGAGACACTGTGAGAAGAAGGAAAATATATTTTTAAAAGAGAGAAATAACTGGAGTCATGACTGGAAAAAGCCATTGTGGACTAAAAGGCTGATTGTTATATGGATAAGTAACATCTTATTATCTGTTTATTGATTTATTGGGACTCTGTATTATACCAGTAGTCAGATAGGGACTAGGTGGGAAGGCCTGAAGATTGTAATGTAAAGGAACACTGTTAATAACATTAACAATGGATTAGTGCAGGGACAGTTAGTTAGGGAGCAGAGACTGAATTACATGTATTAGTAACTGTGCAGACTACCTCACTATCCTCTCAGTCACATACAAGAGAAATTCACAAACCTGTGGTGTGAGGAGCCTACGATATTGAAGTGACTATATGGTCATGTCTAAGGGAGAGATGATGAAATCCAAAGTGTAAACATATATCTATTTATGCTGCTGAACTTATTTCATGTTAATTGTTGATATTAGTTATATTTGCCAGATAATTGTAGTTTAAAGAGAGATACCTCTTAGTAGTAGAATAAGAGAGAAAAGAGAATATATATGTATGGTAGTATAGGTATTATATAGTACTATTTATCAATTATATACAATTGTTTGTTTAAACTACAATTTATATTTTTGATTTAAAATATTGGAATATCCCTTTAGAAGCTTATACCCCACTAATTAATGTGCCAGTGTGGCTTCTAAAGATAATTTATGTGTGATATTATTCATTTGTGTGCCTTTGGTCCAGTGAAGGGGGGTGAAGGGTTCCTTGGTCTCCCTTTGGTGTCGCTACAACCAGGACACTACTCAAAGACGACCCTTCGGTAATCAGACCAAGGTGGTGGCACTGCGCAATCTGGAGTACAAGGTACTGAATTAATTTGCAGACCGCGCACACGAATTGATATATACACCGTAACCGGAAAAAGGGATGTTACATTTACATGCATGTTTTACTTCCCATACATTGACAAATCCTGAGATGTTTATCCCAATTGTAAAGCCCTACGGAATTTGCTGGCGCTATATAAATAAATGTTGATGATGATGATCAACATCTGCTGTTGAGCGGAGTGCAAACTGTTATCAACCATTTTTGTTAAGAGCCTGACTAGAGTGTCTTTCAAAGGATTTACTGCCTGGAAGTCTGTTGGGATATGAAACGCTCCTGAAACTTTTACATATACAAATGTTAGTAGTATTTTTTTTTATATAAGAAAATAATCCATTGCAGTTGGGTTATGTTCACTGAGATTCATCTATAAATATATAAACCTACTAAATGCTATTCTATAATTCTCTTTATTCTCTAACCCTTCTAGCAGAGCATATCCTGACAAGCATGTTAACACAATGAAGTAATTGACTTTTTTTGATATACGGATCTCTGTGTTTTGCAGCTCTTTGTGTTGTAAGTCAATATGTCTGACTGCCAAAGGCTGACAACTTGCACATTAATAACTTGATTTTAAGACACTTTGATATGAAAGTAGATGAGTTGATGTTTGCCCTTCAAAGTGTGTAGTAAAAGATTTGCTTTCAATTCTGCTGACTAGGGCATCACTTACTTATCCACGTTGAGTATTTCTCTGCAGACTTGCAATAGATTTCAATAGAACTTCCTACTTTTCACAGAACAAATTTGCTTGTCTCAAAGATCATAGGCTCAACTTCCGTTTTGGAAGGTTCTTGAAAGCTGTAACGGGTAACTCAGAGATAAGGTCAACATAGGTCATTGCTGTCATGCTTTTATACTTCTTTAGCATAAGCAAGCGTGATGAGAGTGAGTCATGGAAACAGCTAAATGGAACCAATCCTATATTCAGGGATGTAACTAGACACTTGTGGGCCCCATTTGGTGAGGACAGTGAGGAACACTATGCATATATAAAACAGGACCATACAAGGTAGACAAAATAAATGCAGATGCAAAGATAATGGATAGTGAGGACCCTGTTCATGAGAGAGCTTGCACTCTAAATATTGTATGTAGACTATACATATACAGTAGTACATAAGAAATAAACATTCTGGTAAAAGACAATTGCATTTCCCGCCATCTATATAGGCATCTGACTGAAAAAACATTAAGTGTGTTTCCGTGCCCACCCACCCAAAGGCAGGATTCATAGAGGGCTAGTATCCTTATATGGAACTAAACCATCCACAATGGGACATCTAGTATGTGCATTATATATTTCTTCTAATTATTTCTTTTGAAATCCAAATGGAAGTAATATCACTGTTATCACTAATTTATCTCATTTCTTGATCTAGTGGTTGACCCAAAACATACAGCCTTCTGCTGATGTTACTTAGGAGTAAATTTACTAAACTGTAGGTTTGAAAAAGTGCAGGTGTTGCCTACAGCAACCAATCAGACTCTAGCTGTCATTTTGTAGAATGTACTAAGTAAATGATAACTAGAATCTGATTGGTTGCTATAGGCAACATCTCCACTTTTTAAAACCCTCAGTTTAGTAAATAGACCCCTTAGTGTTAGTATTTGTTCAGTGAGACTTCTCCAGGATTCACCTTTGTGCAACCAAATCTCCCTTTTGAACCCATCTCCTGGCTTTCTGGATTGTTTAGGAGTTTGGTAATCAGGTGGTGGCACTTGATTCTTATCTGGAACAGTACTTACACTGCCAAACAGTCCAGTTTATAATGGATGGATTCGCCAGGACTATCAGTCCTGCCAATATAGTGGCGATAAAAATATTTCAAACGCTGCAATAGGCGGTGATAGATAATCTTTCATATTGCAGCTATTGAAAAAGCGGACTACTTAGCCTGTGGCTTCCTGCTTGTCTATGTGCCCCTTCTCACATCTTGAAAACTGCCCCTGTCCCTGCAGCCCTGTGCTCACTTCATCACATGAACTGCCTCACACAAGATCAGCACACTTACCTCCTGACATACAATGAGCTGAACATTATGGTCGTTTAATTAGCTACAGATTATTGTAAACCTATCCACTGCAAATCTTGTGAAATTCGGACATAAGCAAAGGAAGAATGAATACAACAGCTCCGACCCTAGTCAAAGGCACATAGTAAAGTAATATAATGTTGATAAAATGTGAGGCAATTGACACACTGAGATTTGTCATTAAATAATAAAGTTTCTTATTTGATTGTTACCTGGAAGTAATCTCCATCATAGACTACGTTGGTGCACTACTCTATGGACATGTGGTATAGTTTTGGAAATATAAATGAATAAAGCATTTTCTTTAACAATAGCATATGTGTTCAAACCTGTGAATTAACACAAAAAAAGCACATTGCCAATGACTCAGATTTTGATCTTATGTGTTATTTCTCAACATAATGTTACTTTAATTACAACATTCACAGTAGTAATAAAACGGGACAATAGCAAATACATAAAAACAACCTTGAAAAGCATTGTTCTTTATGTCCTCCTGTTTGGAAACACTTCAAAGTGAAATTGTCTCTATGAATATGCATTTATTCTTCATAAAAGAATACAGAAACATTCTTCCTAGATATACAATGTGTCTGTCAGTCGGAGCTAACATGATTTCAGCTTCAAGACTTCATTATCTGGGAATTGCAGAGCTCCTCTTCACTGATCAGGGCCCATCTTCCCGGTACTGTCATGCAGAAACAGAAAAACTTCTAACTTTTCTTTTTGGATATTTTTACCTTTGTTTATTTTTGTCAATACAATAATGTCTCAACACAGTAGGGATATAAGAGAGTGAAATAGAGACAGACAGACAGCACTGGCTCTATATTTTAATTGTATTCTGAGCCGAAACCTTTTTATATTCTATAACCAGTTGATTTTATTCATTGTGACTATAGGCGGGCCTTACTTTAAGCAATTCTCTAAAGCTTGCTTTCCTGTTTTTCAAACTGTATGAGCCATATTGTTTGTGCTATATTGTATTAAATGTATGTATTTATATTTCTGATTACATTAATTACAGGTCTGTTTTATGCCAATCTATATAGATTGCTTTTATAGCCAAACATGAAGAGGTTTGATAATAGGTTGTACAGTTATAGGGTTGTACAGTTATACAGTTATAAATGTAGTACTGCTGCTATTTTGCAAGCCAAGGCGTGAAATCCCCCATCCTAATGGAGAAAATAAACCTTTCACTAACAGCTTAATGCTGCTAGTGATAGTAGGCAGTGACCCTCTATAGCTATTGCGATACCCAGGTCTATGGAGACTACAGTAACCAGAATAACATAGGTTAAGTCAGAATAAAACAGCTGTTTTCTCCAGATTGTTGGCTCATCGCATATATAGATCCCATAATGTTGGTTTATTCATTTAAATTGTTAATATGTCAACTTACCAGGACCTGGCTTTGTCAGTTGTGTATCACTGATTGTATGTAGCTGGCTGTTGGCTTCCTGTCAATTCCCTATTGCTTGTACGCCCTAGGAAACCTCGTCCTGTGAATTGCAAGATAGTTTTTTATATTATTGTTTTGAAAGACTCCAAGTAAAGGAAACAAAATTCAATAAACTTGGCATGTAACTCCCTAAAGACACCAGGGGGTAAATGTATCAATCTGCGGGTTCTTCAACACCCACGTGTTCAGCCTCTTCCACGATTAAATTTCAAGCGGCGCTGCATTGTAAAGGGAAGTTAACCCTTTACAATGCAGCGCCGCTTGAAATTTAATTGCGGAAGAGGCTGAACACGTGGGTGTTGAAGAACCCGCAGATTGATACATTTACCCCCAGATAACACATTGGGATGGGATGGAAGAGCTAATACTCTTGAAACCAGTTAGACAGTGTTTACAAAATTCATTCAATTTTTATCCTTCTTTATTTAACCCTTCTAAACATGTTTGGTGTTACAACCCTCTCCTTATGTTAGGTAAAATGTATATGTCTGTGTTTCCATGATTTTATTAATGTACACAATCATAGCCAGTCCAGTGTAGAGGTTCACACCCCACCAACTCTTGTACACTGAGAGATCCGTGTTGCTGTCTTACTGTATATGCCCTAGCTTAAACTTCAATCAGGTATTGAATAGCGCAAACTGGTCTTGACTAGTGAAGGTCCAAACAAAAATATGTTACTGAAACTAAACCCGTTACTCTCCAGCCACTGCCTGAATAAACCTATTCTAGACTACCGGTCTTTGTGCTGGCTGCCTCCCATAATATAATTTGAATATGGTCTAATAAAATGTTTGTTTTTTTATTTCTTTATCTACCAAAGATGAGTGAGATACTCAAACAGTATTCAGAAGTGACTGTATTAACAAGATTCATAAGAATAGCTGGTAGCAGATAATATTCCCTCTAAACTTAGCAATCCAGAAAGGGAAGAGGGTCAATCGAAAGAGGACTACACCCAGTAGGGTGCACCATTCACAATCTGCAGGTTTTTGCTTAGAAAGGTATTTATAAAAGTTAACTCTGTCATTTACAGGCCACTCAGTTTACATGGAACAGTTATAACAGGTGCAAAACTGTCAGTGACAATAAAGCAATTTACACTTGTCAGTACTTGTCCTCTTCCCCTGAGCTTTCTGGCTAGACCTAGGTCTCAAAATATGTTATTCATATTACTAATGAAATCAGCAATTCATATCTATTTATACCTTTGGATGAGCTTCTTATCCATAACAGGAAACTAACATATTAAGTTTGCCTTCAGTTAATAAGAACTGTATGTGACAGCTGCTACATTGTTACTGACACCAAATAGACTAGAAATAAAGTAATTAACTGTTGGGTGACAGAACTCTTTACCTAAAACACTTCTTGTCCTTATTGCATAGAGCATTTTCTGTAATGTGCATAAGTTAATGTAGACACTTCAATCTATCTGCAATAAGAATATAAAACTGTTATTCACAGATCCTGTAAATCTTCATTGCAGGATACAATTTGGTACTTTAGCAGCAAACGTATATAGAATACAAAAACTTTTCTGTAACTGATTAACAGTAATAGATAACGCAATAGATAGGATAATTATAATATTGATCTGTATCCATTGAACGCATGTGTTTACTGGAGACACAGCATGCTCAGCCAGAGGTAGGAACACTTTGTACTGAGCACTCTCCAAGATATGATGACTCTCTAGTAGACAGGACATGAATCATAGAAAGGACCTCGTACAGTAGAGAATTTCAGCTCATTAATAGTCCATGTGATGGACTTATTTAGAGTTACTGCTGCCCTGGGCAGTCTAAGTATGTCCTATATTAGTCATTGTGCCACCCACATGATTATATCCCTCTACCCAAGACCCCCTTTTTTATTATTTTTACATAGAATAATGAATGGTTGATAAAGACTAAGTAGCAATAAAAAATTGAAAAAAATATATAAACTAAATAAACATGAAAGCATTGAACAGTGCCACCCTACACATAAGCAATGGGAAAATGATTAAAACGTAACCTGTCAATTTCTTCCTGGACTGCTATAGATGGCAGCTCACAACCTTGTCAGCTCATGCTTCCCCCAGTGACTATGTTACATCTTTACATGTAAACATTGATGCGACAACACTGTTGGGAGACAAATAATAATTTTAACCACACCAGTTCTCACATCCCTATAGACTAACCCTTAGATGACTGGCCCAGATGTAATCAGTTATATAGCTACTATATAGCTATATAGCACCATTTTACACATATTAATTCAATTAGTCAAAAAACAGGAGTTAAAGGAGTTCATTTATCAAGGGACACCCTAGGGTCTAAAATATCAAATATTTATTATTGTCCTCATTAAAAAATGATCAAATTGATATGCATTACCCCTTATTACTGAACCTCAGCAAAATATTCAAAAAGTTAACGTTTTGAAGAAAAAAAGTCAACAAATGTGTTGAAGTTCTCTAGTAGTGATAAAATAAATGTCTATTCAGTGAAAATAAAAATGCAGAATATACTGCAATGTGTCTGTGATCTGTTCCTATATTTTCATATAATTCTAAATATTTATTTACAGGTTCTGTTTATCAATATGCTCAAATTGTGTGCTCATATTAATCGCACTAGATATTGTACACTACATTAGATAGGCTTAAATAGTTATGTAAAGAAAAATTGAGAATATATCTCTTTGATTTTGAATAGCCTGTTATGTAGAATTGACACTTAGCTGGTTATCTCTCAATGAAGGCTTTGACTAGAGCAAGACAGACTATTGCATTTATTCTTCAGGGGAAGCAGGAACAACCTGTATCCAATCAGAGCATAAGAATGTTAACAGTGTCACAAATTTCAACCCAGCCAACTCCTACATGTCCATGTGCAGGAAACTTTGAAATGGAAGGGACAATGTCAACAAATACCCAATCTGAGGATCTACAGTAAATGTTAATAAATAAAATAAAGTAGTAATATGACACCTTTGTAAAACAGGTGTCAAATGCTTTTCTCTCATCATTATATATGGAAAAATCGGGACACTTTAGAACAGTGAGGGCTAACCTGTGACACGCCAGGTGTTGTTAAACTACAAGCCCCAGCATGCTTTGCTAGCTATCAGCTAGTTATCTACTGGCAAAGCATGCTGGGGCTTGTAGTTTCACAACACCTGGAGTGTCACAGGTTAGCCATCACTGCTTTAGAACATTCATTCAGACAATGCCCTAAAATTCCAGACCATGGCCACGATTAAATCAACCATACCGCCAATTGGCTTTGACTCTGCGCACACCTCACTGCACCCTTTTCTTTGCGTTCATTTTGATTATCCGACAAAAAAGGATATTGTAAATGCACTTTTATAGAAAGCAACGCTTATCCAACAATTTTCAATAAAATAAGAAATTTATATTGATTCACAATATACAGGTCATGCTACAGACTGAAGAGCTGTAAATAATTCAGTAATGTTTACTAAAAGCCAGATGTATAAACAGCAAAACGAGTGAACTGTGAATTGCTGATTGTGCCTCTGTTACCACTGTGATCAGCGCAGGAAATTTGGCTTTATCATGCAACTATCTTACTAGCTAAAGACATAGTTACGATAATAAAGATATCTTTAGCTAGTTGCCTTCTAACCATTTTTCTTCAAAAAAGGTCTGTAAAGCAATGCACATTGTACTAAATGGTTTTTTCTGTATGACTGCAGCTTGTAGTTAGGTAATTATGTTGTGCTAAAATGGGCTGGCACAGATGTTAATATGGTATTTAATCTCTAAGCACAACACAGATGCTGCTAATCTGCATTTCAGCATATTCTTTTATATTCAAAGTGGAATAGAAGGTGAAGAAAAAAATATTAAGCTCTCAAAGTCCCCTTGATTTAATTATAATGTAATGTAATATTCATTTATATATTTATTTCCTAAAGAATAGTGTAATTAGCACATCTAGAGCAATTTGCGATTGCCTTGTTCCTCCTGAATCAGATGACTATATGCGATTTCCATTAACTCCTATTAAATGGGTTGCAAGGACATGTCTCCAAATGTCTCTTTGTGGACAAACTCATAATTAATTTCAAATCCCCCAGCTGGAGACCTAAAGTCCCCATGATGAAAAAAAAAGATTAGAGATAAATGAACCTTTGTGCCGCCCTGCCGCTAATGTGTTTGGCTTGTAAGGCAATATGTGGGTCGCCTATTTCAGGTCAGGTAATTTCTATTAAGATCCTTAAAGTTTTAAAAGAAGATGTAATTGGAGCGCAAATAGAAAGCACGTAGGAGACAGCATAAAAGATAAGTCCATTTCAGTATTTCTTTGTGCCACACTATACAAAGCTGCCCTATACAGTGTTAAGGAAATGCTTTGCCTAGGACACTATGATGTAAACAACATCTACAAATGGTTAACTATGTATGTATATATATATATATATATATATATATATATACCGTATTTCCCCATGTATAAGACACACCTTTTCCCCCCAAATTTTGGGTCTAAAAAAAGGGTGCGTCTTATACACTGCAAGTCTTACTTACCTCAATGAAGAAGTCGGCACCTGGATGTGAGAGGAGAGAGGAGTCCCCGCTGGCTGTATGAACTGCGTGTCCCGCCGGAAGTCCCGCCGCGTAACCGGAAGTAGCGGGTCCGCCGGGCTGTTCCAACTCCAGCCCCTGGTCTCCATCGGAAACAGGCCACAACAGGCGCTCCGAGAGGTAGAGGTAAGGCACTCAGCTAGAAGCCACCAGGGCCAGGGGGGACTCTCAGAAGGCGGGGGCACCCGGGAATCTGGAAACCGCCAGGAGGGCAACATGCTCAGAGCATGAGATGGCGCAGGAAAACCAGCCGGTAGTGGAAGACCCCAGTTGTCTCAGGAGGCTTTTTTTTTTTTCATTTTGGGCCCCAAAATTAAGCTGCGTCTTATTCATGGGTGCGTCATATACTTGGGGAAATACGGTATATATATATATATATATATATATATATATATATATATATATTTATATATATTTATTAGCCCCATACTTGCCTACTCTCCTGGAATTTCCAGGAGGCTCACTAATTTTTGGCGAGTCCTCCCGGACTACTGAAAGAGTAGGAGTAGGAATTTAGGAGGCGGGGCTTAATGACACAATTTCACCATTAATCCCCGTACCCTGTTATGCAATGCCGTGAATTTCGGGCAATGCTCCCCCCTCCTGCAGTGTTCACATGAGGCAAGCATGATTAACCCTAATTTATATAGCAACTACATATTACATTGTGCTATAAATATATATATATATATATATATATATATATATATATATACACACGTTACCAAAATTGAATGTTTCATTCATGTTTTACTTTTTAAAAAAATATATAAAAAAAAAATGTTGTGAGGCTATCAAGAAAGATTTAGATGCGCCGTGCGAAGTAATTGCTTGGGTGTGCCTCAAAATGGCATACTACCAACATATTATTTTTGGACCAAAGGCCATTAAATTAATATAATAAAATAGCATCATGCTGTTAAGTCAAGATGGTGTTAGAGAAAACCTCATGTACTGACATTTCACATTAGCATGTTATTACACCAAATATATAACAGCACAACAGACTATAGTGCAAAACTGTTTATTGTGAAAAACCTTATTGCAGCATGGAGGTGCACGGTTACCATGCACTATGGTAAACATTATGGGACTGATTTAGAGTAGGATGCAATTTTGGGACCTAAACGTAGGAACTGTGGTCTTTCTTACATGTGTATTCTAAGTTGCAGGTATCTTAAGATATGTGCAGCTCTACATTCAGGGCATATATTGTGGCTGCATCAAGAATAGGCTCAGAGAGTATAGATGCTGTTAGATTAAACATACGACAGTCATCATCATAATCATCATCTCAAGTATGTGGTCTGCCTTATTTTTATTGTGTTTTAAATAAGAAAATAGTAAATTAATGAAACAAACTTGTACTCCCACCCCCTTAAAAAAACTTAAAAACTAGAAATTAAAATAAAATAGCCAGCACTGGTGCTATAGCCTGGGCTGGGAGACAATAAGTGTGGGGTTACCCTGCAAAAAATCCGTAACCAGCACCAGGCCATGTCTGTCTGGGGTGGTCTCACAATAACAGGGAGAGACACAGCATGGAATGCCAATGTCCCAATGTGAAAACATCCCAGTAAGTCAGTATTGGGCTAAAATATCTATTCAAATTTGTTCAGCAAAAATGTGCAGCCCCCCCTTATGGACAACTAGACCCATTATGAATAACACTGAGATAATCCTGGACATCCAGAGGTTCCAAACCTGTGTGCGGACTGCGGGGCCGTGTGATTTATCAGGTCTGCTTTATGCCCTAATTTTCATTCACAATTATGCATTTATTCAGCATATTTAAAGTATGTTTGGCTGGTAGCTAGGTTTGTCCCAAGCACTTGGGTATCAAGGAACACTTAAAGGGTAATGTATGAAGCTTCAAACATGCGAGCCCATCATCATCATCAGCTATTCATGTGAAAGTACATGTAAATATGCTAAAACATTAAGGTGTACAATTATAACAAATGAAAGACAGACAATTATAACAAATGAAAGATAGACAATTCCAATCTCCTCTTATTCTCAGCAGTTATATTAGACATGAATAAAGCAGTATATTAGGAGCAAAAGTAATATTAGAATTTAATAAGGGGTGGTAGGGCTTGGGTAGGAGTTTGTGACCGCGATAATCCCTGCAACACTTACAGCAACGCCAAAAATGTGAATGCTGTTATTCTGAGATGGAGTCAATGGCAACTTGCTGAAAAACTAAATGAGAAGAATTCCGGGATTACAACATAATGTTAGTCAGAGTCACGTCACTTTCAATCGCGACTCTTACATTTATGATATTAAGGGGGTAATGCAAGGACCCAGCAGATGTCTACTGTCCAGGATTGCCTAAAACAAATTATACACCCACCGGGTCCTTGCTGTAAGTGCTGTCAGGATTATTTTGCATGCAGGCCAGAAAATGCAAATGTGGATGTGCCTGTTTGTATGTGCATAGTGGTCAAGTAGGCATATTTACCATAATGGACTACACTACGGGCCTGATTCATTAAGGAAATTAAAGCAACAAATATTGGTAACTTTGCAATTTGGCAAAACCATGTTGCATTGGAGAGGGAGGGAGGTACATTTAAAATGTGGGGATTGGTATATAGTTAGGGTAGGGCATGTCCTAGATGAACTTTAAAGTTCAGTGTAAACATAAAGCTATCAAGTATTTGTGTGCTACATAAAAAACAGCCAGTATTTAACTTATGTGCAAAATAATAAACTAATTTGCACCCCTTGCATTGTAATATGGTTTTGTCCAGCAGAAAACTTACTCATTTTGTTACTTACTTTCCTTACTGAATCAGGCCCTACATGTTTTCAAACTTCACAATCATTAAATGACCATTTAAGTACTATTAAACAGTACGGTCGAAAGCAGTTCCTCCAAATACACTAACTTCAAAATCCTAGTAAAATGCGTGTAATTAAGTTAGTGGGTTTGAGGCATTAGTATGCACAAATGCACATGTACCGCCGAATGCCACTGGTGAAAATCTTGCACCTTGGGAGACTTCCTTCTTTTGAAGCTCATCCTCTCATCCTACAGTTCCGCCCTCTCTCTCGCTAAACAATCAATAGGCATAGTGGGGTTCACTAAGGTGCAGAGGCCATGTTGTAGAGATAGGACTATGATTGTGTAGGGGCCTAGGTGGTACAGAGTCCTGGAGGGTCCAGGTTCAGATAGTGCAGAGGCCTCGAGGATGATGCAGGGACTATGATGGTGTCTGGACCTAGATAGTGTAGATAGTGACAGTGGCAATTTAATCAGCAATGCAATAAGTGGGGGAAAAAAGCAAGGCAACACTCTAGCAATTCAATGTTATGGTAAAGCAATGCAGTACAAAAAAAAATTTGTAGAATTAGAGCAATAAATACAAAGGTAATAAGAAAATAGAGGGAGGGTTGGTGGCTGGAGAGCAGCGAAATAGTGAGAGAGTTTGTGGAATGTAAAAGTACCAGGGAAAGGGTGGTCAGAGAGGGAGAGAGCAGGAGTTGGGCAGTGTATGGTGAGAATGAAGCAGGTAAATAGAGAAAACAACAATGAATTACCAAGTAATGATGTCCAGGAACACAAAATAAAAAGTGCTTGTGACTGGCAGGAATCATCTGTTCCCTGTTTGTTCATCTATGTTGCTTAATTTTGCATTTCTTTACACTTAGTGTAGAAAAGTCCCAAAACGTCTCCCCTTAGTGTTAATGCTAAGATATAGTTGGGATAAATGCAAACTAGCTACATCTGTGACTGGTCAGCTGATTAACCAAAATCCAAAAACCAAAACAAACCCTACTGGTCTTGGTCAGGCTAGAAAAGAGCCAAGTCAGAATGTTGTCATACACTGTGTTTCACTGATCAGCAGCCTAACACAGATTACAACAATAGAAACAAATTCCTGTTACATATTTTTAAAAGACAGTTTACACATATGTGAAGCACAAGTTACAATGAGATGAGGTGGGGTTCATGTTGGGACAGCAACACATTTGCACAGAGGGACACTCATAACAACTGCTCCCTGTGCATTGATAGGGTATTTAAGATAAATAAAATTTACCGTTTACTCCTAGCCATAAAGCTAGAAATACACGATAAATTCAAGCACAGAGACTATGAGTGTGATGTCTGACCTAAATAACTAAAACCCCCTTAGCTGTCAGTGTTTAAGAGATTCACTCTGATCGTTTAAAGCAAATACATATCCTCTGGTTGTCCTAATGACACAGTTATAACCTTAGTCCCTGATAATAAGTCACAGGGTATTTGCCAGTTATTCACACAGAAAAGCTAATTGTTCTAATTCACTGAACACCTCTTTTTGTGATTCACTGATGATATACAATGCATTACATAGGATTTAGCCATAACTCTAGGGATATTTAATAGTTAAGGAAACTTGGAGAAGCAAAGAAAATCTTTATCACTAAGATCATTAAAATCTCAACACTTGATACATGTAAATAAGAGCAAACTTAACTCTCATATAGAGAAGCTAGCTATCTTTAAGGACACACAATCCTCAACTAGCCGATTACAGATGTTTATCATTAACACCTTAATCATGTAGTGCACTTATTCTAAACATTGTATTATAAGGGGCACCTGTATATCACAGTATGTCACATTTTATCATGATTTATTAACTACAAATTTTCACGTTTGTAGTACTGAAGTAGCCACTGATTGGTATTGAGACAACTAGACTGAGAGGCATGGAGTCTAACGCACCCCTGGTATTCACCAGGGACCCCCGCAAGGAAATATTGCTGCGTGAGGGAAGCAGGTCGAGGTTCTCCCAGCTAGTCACCAGTGCAATGGAGTATACACAGGACGGCAGAACTACCGAGTACAAGACAGCAGTGGCGAGGTACAAGGGGGAATCCCAGAAGAATGATCAGAGTAAGCCAAGGTCATGAACTGATGGACAATGCAATACCAAATCACAAAGCTAAAAGGGGTAGTCAAGAAGCAAGAAAAAGGTCAGGTTCCAAATAGCAACAAACAGGAACAAGGAACAGGACACTGGAACGCTGGAGACTAGTGAACAAATATTCTGGCAGGGTGCCTGTGAAAGTGAGGTCCTTAAATAGGAAGAAGTGTGCCTTGACAGGAGGAGAGTGATTTTGGTGGTCAGAGCGCAGCTAACCGCCGACAGAGCCACGAAGGAAGCGTCCCGCTACCTGGCAATGGTACGTGGCTGAAATGAGCATGCGCGAGCTGGGGAGGCCGAAATCCGGAAGAGCGTCCCGTTGCCTAGCAGGATGTCAAGCAGGTGACCATTCCCCGGTAGCTAAGAGAAGTGCGGAGACGGCGCCTGACAGTAACCCCCTCCCCTCTCTCGGAAGTAGCTGTTAGATCTTTTTGAAATTCGGCCATAAGACGGGGGCCATGGAGGTCTGCCTTGTTAACCCATGATCTTTTTTCTGGTCCATAACCTTTCCACCAATGGACCAAGAATTGAACTTTGCCCCTGAAAGTCCGCTTAGAAAGAATGCGCTCAACCTCAAATTCCTCACCCTGGATGGTCCGGATGGGGGGAGGAGGAGGAGAAGATGTTTTACTAAATTCATTGAGTATGAGCCACGGAGGAAGCGTCCCGCTGCCTGGCAACGGGACGTGGCTGAAACGCGTATAAACCGCTATTGAGGAATATCTTAAACTCTTATTCACACAAATGGATTGTTTTGTGCAATGCGGTTTCTAGTAAAGGCCTTTGGGGCATATTTATTAATACATGCATTTTGTACACAATCTATTTTAATCCTTATCACAAAGATAAGAATTGAAATATCATGAGTATTTATTAAAAATCTTCACTAGGAACAGCAGTCATGAAAATCTTCTGCTCCTGCGAAAACTCTTTGTCCTCTATGGTGACTATTGCAAAGTGGTCACCTTTACGATAGTGACTGGTGGGGAGAGCAGTAAGATTTGAGAGGGATCAGAAGTTCCCTCTACCACAATGCTCTCTCCTTAGGCTGCAATGGCTATCTTTGATTTTTGGAACTTGTCAGTGGTGCAAAATAGCAGTCCCCTGCTTTTGCATTCAAAGTGATATCTCCGATATCTGCTGTGTTGCCCTAGTCATAAATAAAGAAGAAAAAAATGTGTTTGCTAAATAGGTCTCTTTTGAGTGCTGTGAAAAATGCTAGCCAGCGGTTATTGAAGCCGTTACCAGCAGTTTGGATGCGTCTTTTCAAGCAGTTTATCTTCCTGCCTTTGTGAAAGTATCTGAAGCATTTTTCTATAGTGTATCTCTCCCTCCACAAAGCTAAACAGGAAATCACATATTTTACTACAGTGAAGAAAGACAGTTTTAGAAGAAAATGTGTGGTCACAGGCATCATGTGTCAGCTTTCCTGAGCATTTTTTGTAATATGACCGTTCAGATGTAATACAAATGGATCCGCGGCAGAGTACCTGACCACTTGAAACCTGTTTATGAATGAGTCCTAAAAAGGCCAGAAAATTCCCAAAGCATGTTACAGCTTGACCTCCTCAGTTGCTCAGGTGTCACGCCACCTACTGGTCAGTCCCCATCATCTTCCAGACACACTAAAGAGCCAACATCACACAACTAACCAGAGGGAAATACTGAGTATACTGGGAATATTCTGGGTATGCTTATAAACAAACACATCACAGTCTAATAGTAAAAACAGCTGCACATCGGTAAATGATACAAGTACACTGACAGCCTTACAACAAAGAAAAAGTGTTTAACCTAAATTGAGAACAAAATGAATATGAAATGGATTCAATAATGTAATTCAACGGTTATTACAACTAGTTACAGCTATGCATACAATGTGCACCCAGTAATACAGTCTATTAATAAATGTATTTAAAAAAGACTCCTACAGCATACATAGTGCTAACATCAATAATTTAAAAGCAAAAAGAGCAGATCATCAAATGCAAATGTCACCATCAGGGCATCCATAGGAGACACTCTAGCAGGGTTCAGGAGTGAGGGCTGCCTTGAATAGGTATCAGGATCTCATGGGAACCAACAGGCGATTGAATTCCAAATGAACAATTGAATCCCAGGGGCTAGATTTACTAAGCTGCAGGTTTGAAAAAGTGGAAATGTTGCCTATAGCAACCAATCAGATTCTAGCTTTTATATATTTAGTACCTTCTACAAAATGACAGCTAGAATCTGATTGGTTGCTATAGGCAACATCCCCCCTTTTTTAAACTCGCAGCTTAGTAAATCTAGCCCCAGATGTGTAACAAACGTTTTCCATCATATTCTGAGTGTAAACAAATGTCATACATTTCCACTTATATAACTATTGTAAAAAAATTTTTTTTAAAAAGTTTAAAACAAAATAAAAACATGTTAAGCAACAAAAGGTGGGTGGACATTTTTAAATAATCATGACTACACATGCATCTGCACACCACTGTTTCCAAGTCTATATTTTGAGTTACATGTATCTTGAGATTGATGCAAACTTAAATCCAGTATACTTATATATCAGGACCAAATATGCATCAATCATCTTTATCAACACGAAGACTGCTAGGGTCTTGTGTTCCTCCCATTCTGAAAAAACCTACTGGTTGGTTAATTGGCTGCTGGCTAAAGTTGACCCAGTGTGTGTGGTAGGGAATTTAGATTGCAAGCTTCAATAAGGCAGGGACTTATGTGAATGACAATTATTCTATGTATGCAATAATAATAAATAAATAATAACTCTAAATCACCCCCTCAGTAAACACTTTATATAAATTCTGCAATTCTCCTGTAGGCTACATAGTCAAAGATTTAATGTGTGTTCTTTCCCCTCTCTCATGTTTCGTGCAACTTAATGTTATTTAGATTTATATCATGCCTATTGATAAATCAGCACTGCTCTTACTAAATTATCTACAAATAAAAATATGCACCCAAAAGTTCTAAACTAAATTAGGAACTATCAAATGTATTTTTCTTTTTCTCAAGCAATCCATATCTAATTTAATTCCAATTCATATTTAAGTTTTAATGTTTGCTATCCTTATCACTAGGGATGAGCGCACTCGGATTTATGAAATCCGAGCCCACCCGAACGTTGCGGATCCGAGTCGGATCCGAGACAGATCCGGGTATTGGCGCCAAATTCAAATGTGAAACTGAGGCTCTGACTCATAATCCCGTTATCGGATCTCGCGATACTCGGATCCTATAAATTCCCCGCTAGTCGCCGCCATCTTCACTCGGGCATTGATCAGGGTAGAGGGAGGGTGTGTTAGGTGGTCCTCTGTGCTGTTTAGTTCTGTGCTGTGCTGTGCTGTGCTGTGCTGTGCTGTGCTGTGCTGTGCTGTGCTGTGTTCTGCAGTATCAGTCCAGTGGTGCTGTGTGCTGTGCTCTGTCCTTCTGAGGTCAGTGGTGCTGCTGGGTCCTGTGCTGTGTCCTGTTCAGTCCAGTGGTGCTATGTCCTGTGCTCTGTGCTTCTAAGGGCATAGTTATTTCCCCAATATTCCCCTGTGTTTAAAAAAATAAAAAAAAGTTTTTTTAAAAAATACCAAAAACTACTTTAATTTTTTTTAATTACCACAAAATTTGCACAACCAATCCTGCAGTATAAGCCCATTGGTACTGCAATATTACCAAGTTCACACATTCAGCAGTAAAAGTCCAGTGGTACTGCAATATTACAAAGTTTACACATTCTGCAGTATCAGTCCAGTGGTGCTGTGTCCTGTGCTCTGTCCTGCTGAGTTCCGTAGTGCTGCTGGGTCCTGTGCCGTGTCCTGTTCAGTCCAGTGGTGCTGTGTCCTGTGCTCTGTGCTTCTAAGGGCATAGTTATTTCCCCATTATTCCCAAGTTTTTAAAAAATAAAAAAAAAGTAAAAAAAAATAAATAATTTAAAAAAAAAAAAAATATATAATAATTATAACCAAATTTGCAAAACCAATCCAGCAGTATAAGTCCATTGGTACTGCAATATTACAAAGTTCACACATTCTGCAGTATCAGTCCAGTGGTGCTGTGTCCTGTGCTCTGTCCTGCTGAGGTCCGTAGTGCTGCTGGGTCCTGTGCCGTGTCCTGTTCAGTCCAGTGGGGCTGTGTCCTGTGCTCTGTGCTTCTAAGGGCATAGTTATTTCCCCATTATTCACAAGTTTTTAAAAAATAAAAAAAAGTAAAAAAAAATAAAAAAGTAAAAAAAAAATAAATAAATATAATAATTATAACCAAATTTGCAAAACCAATCCAGCAGTATAAGTCCATTGGTACTGCAATATTACAAAGTTCACACATTCTGCAGTATCAGTCCAGTGGTGCTGTGTCCTGTGCTCTGTCCTGCTGAGTTCCGTAGTGCTGCTGGGTCCTGTGCCGTGTCCTATTCAGTCCAGTGGTGCTGTGTCCTGTGCTCTGTGCTTCTAAGGGCATAGTTATTTCCCCACTATTCCCAAGTTTTTTAAAAATAAAAAAAAAGTAAAAAAAAATAAAAAATTTAAAAAAAAAAAAATATATAATAATTATAACCAAATTTGCAAAACCAATCCAGCAGTATAAGTCCATTGGTACTGCAATATTACCAAGTTCACACATTCTGCAGTATCTTGTGCTACATATAATGGAGACCAAAAATTTGGAGGATAAAGTAGGGAAAGATCAAGACCCACTTCCTCCTAATGCTGAAGCTGCTGCCACTAGTCATGACATAGACGATGAAATGCCATCAACGTCGTCTTCCAAGCCCGATGCCCAATCTCGTAGTACCGGGCATGTAAAATCCAAAAAGCCCAAGTTAAGAAAAAGAGCAAAAAGAGAAACTTAAAATCATCTGAGGAGAAACGTAAAGTTGCCAATATGCCATTTACGACACGGAGTGGCAAGGAACGGCTTAGGCCCTGGCCCGTGTTCATGACTAGTGGTTCAGCTTCACCCACGGATCTTAGCCCTCCTCCTCCTCCCCCCCCCTACAAAAAATTGAAGAGAGTTATGCTGTCAGCAACAAAACAGCAAACAACTCTGCCTTCTAAAGAGAAATTATCACAAATCCACAAGGCGAGTCCAAGGATGTTGGTGGTTGTCAAGCCTGACCTTCCCATCACTGTACGGGAAGAGGTGGCTCGGGAGGAGGCTATTGATGATGTAGCTGGCGCTGTGGAGGAACTTGATGATGAGGATGGTGATGTGGTTATTGTAAATGAGGCACCAGGGGGGGAAACAGCTGATGTCCATGGGATGAAAAAGCCCATCGTCATGCCTGGTCAGAAGACCAAAAAATGCACCTCTTCGGTCTGGAGTTATTTTTATCCAAATCCAGACAACCAATGTATGGCCATATGTAGCTTATGTAAAGCTCAAATAAGCAGGGGTAAGGATCTTGCCCACCTAGGAACATCCTCCCTTATACGTCACCTGAATAACCTTCATAGTTCAGTGGTTAGTTCAGGAACTGGGGCTAGGACCCTCATCGGTACAGGGACACCTAAATCCCGTGGTCCAGTTGGATACACACCAGCAACACCCTCCTCGTCAACTTCCTCCACAATCTCCATCAGATTCAGTCCTGCAGCCCAAGTCAGCAGCCAGACTGAGTCCTCCTCAATACGGGATTCATCCGAGGAATCCTGCAGCGGTACGCCTACTACTGCCACTGCTGCTGTTGCTGCTGTTAGTCGGTCATCTTCCCAGAGGGCAAGTCGTAAGACCGCTGAGTCTTTCACAAAACAATTGACCGTCCAACAGTAGTTTGCCATGACCACAAAATACGATAGTAGTCACCCTATTGCAAAGCGTATAACTGCGGCTGTAACTGCAATGTTGGTGTTAGACGTGCGCCCGGTGTCCGCCATCAGTGGAGTGGGATTTAGAGGGTTGATGGAGGTATTGTGTCCCCGGTACCAAATCCCCTCGAGATTCCACTTCACTAGGCAGGCGATACCAAAAATGTACAGAGAAGTACGATCAAGTGTCCTCAGTGCTCTTAAAAATGCGGTTGTACCCACTGTCCACTTAACCACGGACATGTGGACAAGTGGTTCTGGGCAAACGAAGGACTATATGACTGTGACAGCCCACTGGGTAGATGCATCCCCTTCCGCAGCAACAGCAACAGCTGCATCAGTAGCAGCATCTACAAAATGGCTGCTCATGCAAAGGCAGGCAACATTGTGTATTACAGGCTTTAATAAGAGGCACAACGCTGACAACATATTAGAGAAAATGAGGGAAATTATCTCCCAGTGGCTTACCCCACTTAGACTCTCATGGGGATTTGTGGTGTCAGACAATGCCAGTAACATTGTGCGGGCATTAAATATGGGCAATTTCCAGCACGTCCCATGTTTTGCCCACACCATTAATTTGGTGGTGCAGCATTACCTCAAGAGTGACAGGGGTGTGCAGGAGATGCTTGCGGTGGCGCGCAAAATTGCTGGACACTTTCGGCATTCAGCCAGTGCCTACCGCAGACTAGAGGCACATCAAAAAAGCATGAACCTGCCCTGCCATCACCTCAAACAAGAGGTTGTGACGGGCTGGAACTCCACCCTCTATATGCTGCAGAGGATGGAGGAGCAGCAAAAGGCCATTCAGGCCTACACAGCCACCTACGACATAGGCAAAGGAGTGGGGATGCGCCTCAGTCAAGCGCAGTAGAGACTGATTTCCGTGTTGTGCAAGGTTCTGCAGCCATTTGAACTTGCCACACGAGAATTCAGTTCCGACACTGCCAGCTTGAGTCAGGTCATTCCCCTGATCAGGCTGTTGCAGAAGCAGCTGGAGAAAGTGAGGGAGGAGCTGGTAAGCCATTGCGATTACACCAAGCATGTAGCTCTTGTGGATGTAGCCCTTCGTACGCTTTGCCAGGATCCGAGGGTGGTCACTCTTTTAAAGTCAGAGGAATACATTCTGGCCACCGTGCTCGATCCTCGGTTTAAAGCGTATGTTGTGTCTCTGTTTCCGGCGGACACAAGTCTACAGCGGTGCAAAGACCTGCTGGTCAGGAGATTGTCCTCTGAAGAGGACCGTGACATGCCAACAGCTCCACCCTCATTTTCTTCCACATCTATGGCTGCGAGGAAAAAGCTCAGTTTTCCTAAAAGAGGCACTGGCGGGCATGCTGATAACATCTGGTCCGGACTGAAGGACCTGCCAACCATTTCAGACATGTCTAATCTCGCTGCATTGGATGCTGTCACAATAGAAAAAATTGTGGATGATTACTTTGCTGACACCATCCAAGTAGACATGTCAGACAGTCCATATTGTTACTGGCAGGAAAAAAAGGCAGTTTGGAAGCCCCTGTACAAACTGGCTCTATTTTACCTGAGTTGTCCCCCCTCCAGTGTGTACTCGGAAAGAGTTTTTAGTGCAGCGGGGAACCTGGTCAGTGAGCGGCGAAGGAGGTTGCTTCCTCACAACGTTGAAAAAATGATGTTTATAAAAATGAATAATCAATTCCTCAATGAAGTACATCACTGCCCTCCAGATACTACAGAGGGACCTGTGGTTGTGGAGTCCAGCGGGGACGAATTGATAATGTGTGATGAGGAGGAAGTACACACTGTAGGGGGAGAGGAATCAGAGGTTGAGGATGAGGACGACATCTTGCCTCAGTAGAGCCTGTTTAGTCTGTACAGGGAGAGATGAATAGCTTTTTTGGTGTGGGGGCCCAAACAAACCAATCATTTCAGCCAAATTTGTTTGGTAGGCCCTGTCGCTGAAATGATTGGTTTGTTAAAGTGTGCATGTCCTATTTCAACAACATAAGGGTGGGTGTGAGGGCCCAAGGACAATTCCATCTTGGAACTTTTTTTTTGGCATTATATGACCAATCAACAGTCGTTTGCCATGTTCAAAAAGTAAAACCAAATTTAAAAAAATTCAAGAAATTAAACCAAAAGTAAAATGCCGTGTCATAATTTAAAACAAGAGTTTTTGACGTGCTCTAAAACTACTGTATTGTTGTTTATATTTTATAAACACTACACTTGAAAGCTTGAGTCTTTCAATAAAAAAGTAACTGTCCATTGCACGAATATTTGCAACAGGGACAATTTTAGGGTTAAGAAAGCCAACTGATAACACTTCGACGCTGTCTGTCTTTATAAACACTACACTTGGAAGTTGGAGGAGGTATTGTGGCCCCGGCACCAAATTTACTACCGGGGCCACTCCACTGTGCAGTCCATATTTAGGTGTATCAGATATTAAACAACGGTGACAGTTGATGCCCAATTTTTTAATTATATTGTGGCCTCGGTACCAAATTGTGTACCGGGGCCACCACACTACGCAGTCCAGATACTTGTTTGGTGGAATTCAGACCAGTTGAGGGTTTTATTATTATATTGTGGGGACCACTCTATCTATACCACACTACAACTCTATACCACTCTATTTCATACTTTAATTCTATTTAATACTTTAATTCTATTTCATACTTTAATTCTATTTCATACTTTAATTCTATTTAATACTTTAATTCTATTACTAATTACCATAAAGAGGAACAAAATAAACCAATTTTACCAAAAGTATAATATGACTTAGACTTACAAACACTACACTTGAAAGATGGTGCCTTTAAATGAAAAAGTCAGTCTTCATTGCACGACTATGTGCAACAGGGACAGTTTTTTGGTTTACAAAGTCAACCAATAACACTTGGACCCTGTCTGTCTTTAACATACTTGATGGGATCTCAATGACGAATTGTCTGTACCATGTTTGGAGGAGGTATTGTGGCCCCGGTATCAAATTGGGTACCGGGGCCACCCCACTACGCAGTCCAGATACTTGTTTGGTGGAATTCTGACACGTGGAGGGTTTTTTAATTATATTGTGGCCTCGGTACCAAATTGTGTACCGGGGCCACCACACTACGCAGTCAAGATAGATAGATGCGTATCATAGATAAAGTACATTCAGTGGTGTGGGGCAAATTGAAAAATATTCAAAATGCACTGACATTATCAAAAACAAGAGGTTGTCACACGCTAAAACTCCAACATGTATATGATGGAGAGGATGGAGGAGCAGCCGTATGTGTAGTGTAATGCAGACCTGTTGAAGGTTTTTTATATATTTTATTGTGGTGCCCAGTGCCCACTCCTCTACGCAGTCCACATACATTTATTGGTGCGAATCATAAAAGTTCAGGGTTTTTAATATATTGTGGTGACCCACTCCTCTACGCAGTCCAGGTACATTTATTGGTGCGATTCATAAAAGTTCAGGGTTTTTAATATATATTGTGGTGACCCACTCCTCTACGCAGTCCAGGTACATTTATTGGTGCGAATCAAACAAGTTGATGGTTTTCTTATTATATATATTGTGGTGACCCACTCCTCTACGCAGTCCAGGTACATTTATTGGTGCGATTCATAAAAGTTCAGGGTTTTTAATATATATTGTGGTGACCCACTCCTCTACGCAGTCCAGGTACATTTATTGGTGCGATTCATAAAAGTTCAGGGTTTTTAATATATATTGTGGTGACCCACTCCTCTACGCAGTCCAGGTACATTTATTGGTGCGATTCATAAAAGTTCAGGGTTTTTAATATATATTGTGGTGACCCACTCCTCTACGCAGTCCAGGTACATTTATTGGTGCGATTCATAAAAGTTCAGGGTTTTTAATATATATTGTGGTGACCCACTCCTCTACGCAGTCCAGGTACATTTATTGGTGCGATTCATAAAAGTTCAGGGTTTTTAATATATTGTGGTGACCCACTCCTCTACGCAGTCCAGGTACATTTATTGGTGCGATTCATAAAAGTTCAGGGTTTTTAATATATATTGTGGTGACCCACTCCTCTACGCAGTCCAGGTACATTTATTGGTGCGAATCAAACAAGTTGATGGTTTTCTTATTATATATATTGTGGTGACCCACTCCTCTACGCAGTCCAGGTACATTTATTGGTGCGATTCATAAAAGTTCAGGGTTTTTAATATATATTGTGGTGACCCACTCCTCTACGCAGTCCAGGTACATTTATTGGTGCGATTCATAAAAGTTCAGGGTTTTTAATATATATTGTGGTGACCCACTCCTCTACGCAGTCCAGGTACATTTATTGGTGCGATTCATAAAAGTTCAGGGTTTTTAATATATATTGTGGTGACCCACTCCTCTACGCAGTCCAGGTACATTTATTGGTGCGATTCATAAAAGTTCAGGGTTTTTAATATATATTGTGGTGACCCACTCCTCTACGCAGTCCAGGTACATTTATTGGTGCGATTCATAAAAGTTCAGGGTTTTTAATATATATTGTGGTGACCCACTCCTCTACGCAGTCCAGGTACATTTATTGGTGCGAATCATAAAAGTTCAGGGTTTTTAATATATATTGTGGTGACCCACTCCTCTACGCAGTCCAGGTACATTTATTGGTGCGATTCATAAAAGTTCAGGGTTTTTAATATATATTGTGGTGACCCACTCCTCTACGCAGTCCAGGTACATTTATTGGTGCGAATCAAACAAGTTGATGGTTTTCTTATTATATATATTGTGGTGACCCACTCCTCTACGCAGTCCAGGTACATTTATTGGTGCGATTCATAAAAGTTCAGGGTTTTTAATATATATTGTGGTGACCCACTCCTCTACGCAGTCCAGGTACATTTATTGGTGCGATTCATAAAAGTTCAGGGTTTTTAATATATATTGTGGTGACCCACTCCTCTACGCAGTCCAGGTACATTTATTGGTGCGAATCAAACAAGTTGATGGTTTTCTTATTATATATATTGTGGTGACCCACTCCTCTACGCAGTCCAGGTACATTTATTGGTGCGATTCATAAAAGTTCAGGGTTTTTAATATATATTGTGGTGACCCACTCCTCTACGCAGTCCAGGTACATTTATTGGTGCGATTCATAAAAGTTCAGGGTTTTTAATATATATTGTGGTGACCCACTCCTCTACGCAGTCCAGGTACATTTATTGGTGCGATTCATAAAAGTTCAGGGTTTTTAATATATATTGTGGTGACCCACTCCTCTACGCAGTCCAGGTACATTTATTGGTGCGATTCATAAAAGTTCAGGGTTTTTAATATATATTGTGGTGACCCACTCCTCTACGCAGTCCAGGTACATTTATTGGTGCGATTCATAAAAGTTCAGGGTTTTTAATATATATTGTGGTGACCCACTCCTCTACGCAGTCCAGGTACATTTATTGGTGCGATTCATAAAAGTTCAGGGTTTTTAATATATATTGTGGTGACCCACTCCTCTACGCAGTCCAGGTACATTTATTGGTGCGATTCATAAAAGTTCAGGGTTTTTAATATATATTGTGGTGACCCACTCCTCTACGCAGTCCAGGTACATTTATTGGTGCGATTCATAAAAGTTCAGGGTTTTTAATATATATTGTGGTGACCCACTCCTCTACGCAGTCCAGGTACATTTATTGGTGCGAATCATAAAAGTTCAGGGTTTTTAATATATATTGTGGTGACCCACTCCTCTACGCAGTCCAGGTACATTTATTGGTGCGAATCAAACAAGTTGATGGTTTTCTTATTATATATATTGTGGTGACCCACTCCTCTACGCAGTCCAGGTACATTTATTGGTGCGATTCATAAAAGTTCAGGGTTTTTAATATATATTGTGGTGACCCACTCCTCTACGCAGTCCAGGTACATTTATTGGTGCGATTCATAAAAGTTCAGGGTTTTTAATATATATTGTGGTGACCCACTCCTCTACGCAGTCCAGGTACATTTATTGGTGCGAATCAAACAAGTTGATGGTTTTCTTATTATATATATTGTGGTGACCCACTCCTCTACGCAGTCCAGGTACATTTATTGGTGCGATTCATAAAAGTTCAGGGTTTTTAATATATATTGTGGTGACCCACTCCTCTACGCAGTCCAGGTACATTTATTGGTGCGATTCATAAAACTTCAGGGTTTTTAATATATATTGTGGTGACCCACTCCTCTACGCAGTCCAGGTACATTTATTGGTGCGATTCATAAAAGTTCAGGGTTTTTAATATATATTGTGGTGACCCACTCCTCTACGCAGTCCAGGTACATTTATTGGTGCGATTCATAAAAGTTCAGGGTTTTTAATATATATTGTGGTGACCCACTCCTCTACGCAGTCCAGGTACATTTATTGGTGCGATTCATAAAAGTTCAGGGTTTTTAATATATATTGTGGTGACCCACTCCTCTACGCAGTCCAGGTACATTTATTGGTGCGATTCATAAAAGTTCAGGGTTTTTAATATATATTGTGGTGACCCACTCCTCTACGCAGTCCAGGTACATTTATTGGTGCGAATCATAAAAGTTCAGGGTTTTTAATATATATTGTGGTGACCCACTCCTCTACGCAGTCCAGAAAGATACCTTGTTGCAACGTTTTAGACTAATAACTATATTGTGAGGTGTTCAGAATACACTGTTAATTAGTGGAAATGCTTGTTATTGAATGTTATTGAGGTTAATAATAGCCTAGGAGTGAAAATAAGCCCAAAAACTTGATTTTTAAACTTTTATGTTTTTTTCAAAAAAAATCCGAATCCAAAACCTTAAATCCGAACCCAGACCTTTCGTCAAGTGTTTTGCGAGACAAATCCGAACCCCAAAAATAACGAAAATCCGGATCCAAAACACAAAACACGAGACCTCAAAAGTCGCCGGTGCACATCCCTACTTATCACGTACTTATGCATTCTTTGCTGTAAATTAATACCAAAAATTTTAAAAGAAAATATATAATAAAAAATTCTAAAATTAATTTATTTAATATACATTAGTAAACATAACTTTAAATACTTACATTTGATGTCAACGGAAAAAATAACTATTTTTATGTAGTTTTTATGTAGTTCTGAATGTGTTTGAACCATAAAAATAAAGAGAATATGAAATTGCATTACTCACAAGTTCCCTTGAGCACTTCATTAAACTAATAAAATATGTGGGTAAATATGTACACATTAATAAACACTAATTTGCAAGATAGTGATGTAATATGACAAAACAGTTCCTCAAGGAAAACAAATTTCTTCAAAAGACACAAGAGTGTCAGTGGAATTAAATGGGGAAACTGCAACTGGAAAATGCCTTTATGAATATAAGAGTCTTAGGGAAGAACAGTAAGCTGATAATTGTTTTGAAATGTATAAAAATATATAGAAGGCAATAATAGCAGTCTCTGGAGAAACATATGAATGGGATTTTAGTTATATAGTGAAGTTGCAGAGCTTCAGGTAGTGCACAATAGCGTAATAAATGCCTAAAAGCTTTTACGACTGAGAGGCTTCTGTACTTATTAAAATAAATGTCCTAAATTGTTTTGGCTTTACAACTCCGGAGATGCACATTAGTCAAAATATATCTTCCTCTAGAATTATCCCCAATGTAACCACTGAGAACATGCTTTCTAGCAAATTAGAGATAATAATACTCTATCCACTTAGATTATGCAGAAGCATCAGATGAGGGCGTAATCTAGTATATCTGCAGTATATACATCATGTTCTTTCAACATAAGATGAGTATTTAGAGTTTATTTACTTCTATAAGTCTGAAAATAATGGAAAAGTTTTTGAGAGTGTGAGAGTTTATAAACTTTAAAAGTGAAGGTTTGTGTATAATCTTATTAAGTCTGAATCCAAGATTGCTTACCTGACTAATTTTCTGTGTATAGACTAGAGATGGGCTGACTTGGTTCCCCGAGATCCGAGCCCACCCGAACTTTGCCTATCCGAGTACCGAGCCGAGCAGGCTCGGTACTCTCCCGCCCGTTCGCAATCGAAATCGAGGAAAAACGTCATTGTGACGTAGTCGGATCTCGGGGCTCGGTTCTCGCGATATTTGAAATGTATAAATACACGCCTCCACAGCAATCCATCCCCATTTGACAGAGGGAGAGAGCAGGGTTAGGTTACAGGCTGTATTAGAGCAGGGACAGAGAAATAATTGTATACCTTATTCTTTCAATTATTATTGCACTTCTGATACCAATTCTATTAGCAATTGTTAGAGCAGGAAGAGAGGAGGATAGAGGAGGCATTTTTTTTCAATATTTTGCACTACAAGTGCTCTGGGGTGTCCCATATTCCCCAGTGTGAAACACTATTTTTTCTGGCTGCAAAAAGTCATATTTAGCAGCAGTATCTATAGAATATTTTGCACTACAATTGCTTTGGGGTGTCCCATATTCCCCAGTGTGAAACAATAATTTTTCTGGCTGCAAAAAGTCATATCTATCAGCAGTATCTATTGAATATCATTAAAATGGATTCAAAGCAGTCCACATATGAGCAGAATCAGCAAGCAGGTGCTGGCACCAGTCCTGATGGTAGTGTTCCCAGTACGTCATCTGGTAAAGCCTATGTAAAAGTACATAGTGTTTTTAAATCAGGGAAAAAAACACACCCCAAAAAAATAAGTATACTTATAAGTATAAGTGTAGGGTGCAATCTACCCCCAAATAGGAATAGGACTTGGGGCATTTCTATATCACGTACAGTCTTGAAAGGCTGCTGTTTTGGCAATTTCTCAATAAGGGTAGGGTGTCATACACAGACTGATCCCAAACTGCCTTTGTCCATTTCAATTTATATTGTACAGTCTATAACGGCTGAATTTTTTTACTATTTTCTACAAGTGGAGGGGAGCCTATACAGACAGAAACCAAACTGCCTTTGTCCATTTCTTTATATATTTAACTATAAGTGACCATCTCTAGTATAGACCAGCTGCCAACATGTTTGAGGCTTATTTTCACATATTTGACTGTTCCCTCGTACTTGTATTTTCTTTGTACTTGGGGTAGTTTTGTTGTGTTTATGCTAGTATGCATAGGTAGAATAAATAGCAAAGGTTGCTACATGTCAAAGCAGGAAATTGTGGGTATAAAACTGGTTCTGTACTGAGAACCTTCAAAAAATATACGAGTCAGGTTTATATTTACACAATTTATAAAAACAAGGTGGGAACATAAATCATGCACCAAGATAGAGATTGCTATATATATTGCTATATATATTACTATATAATACAACTGTATGGTTTTATAGAGGAAAAATGCACAAAACACTACAGTATTTTAGGAGTAAACATCCCTGCATAATATCAGGGGTGCTCCCAGGGGGGTTTTCTGGTGCCTAGGAATCCCCCTCCCAGCCTGGGGCACTATATTCTTGAGGTGGCTTGCACCATGTATTTGATGGGGATAAAAAGTTGGAAAGCAGCTCAGCACTGTCTAAAATTATATACGCCACCATCCATACTGGTCATGCCCATTGGCAACATGGCTTGGAAACCCCTCTCTAGAAATCCTGTGTTTGCCCCTGAATATGGTGCAGAAATTTTTGATTGTAAAAAGCTTGTGACTATTGACAAATAGCTTTATGATAACGTGTCATGTATAAACTTGATTAGATCATATGAACTACACCAATTCAATGGCTAGAAAGTGCACTTTGAAATATTGCCCTTGGGGTGTGTCGCCATTCAAGCACTATCATTGGGCAAACCTGGCTAGGGGGCACTTAAAACACTGCATGAGTGACACAGCTAAGCACCACACTCCCAGTCTAAGGAGCCAATGATGCCACCCCCACTTCCCACCTGCCAAGTTAAGAGGCAGCAGGGGTGAAGGTGTGGCATCCAAGTATAGGTTGGGGTCTGCTTAATGCGGGTTTGCACTGGCCCTGTGTTCAAGGTCACACCCTCTCCCTTTGTTGTATGATATCATGATCAGACGGAGTTGATGATCTCTGACGAGACTCTGTGGATGAGAAGATGGATCTCTGTGAACATTGTATTTTAGTCCCATGCAATCAAAATTCCCCTGCTTGTGCAGCTGGCAGTGTTAATTTTATGTAAAAATAACACATCTTCTGAAGGTGTTTTATGTATTTGATGACAAATAAGATCTAACAGTGAATATATTGTTTAATTATATATTGGTAACCCAAGTCTTAATGTGTCTATCTTTTGAATTCTGATTGACACAGGAATTTCTTTAATGCAATTATATTTATTGGAACTAAATACTTTTTCACACAGATGTGTGTTTATTTTATATAATTCATTCCTTTTCTTTTGTTAGTTTTGTGAAATATTACGGTCACTGAGGACAAATTATCAATCAGTATTGGCGCAGGTCTTCCTGACGCGCAGAGTCTAATGGGCCCCCCGGTCTTCACCAAGAACCGCCGCTAGGCAGGATGGATTTAGCTCCTGGTAGTCCACAGGTCGTGACCATCAGGTAGCCCCCTGATGTGATAGAGAGAAGATGGATGGATGCAGCTGGATACACCGGAGAGGTAATCCGGAACAGCAGAAGTAGTTGGTATGACAAAAAAGCCGCTATAATAAAGGCGACTGCAAGATAAGGCTAATTGGAGTCTCCCAGAGAGAGATCAGGAGAAGAGTCCTTTCCTATGTACAGACTGGATTAACACAGGCAAGTACAGAGGTCATGGTTAATATACCAAGCCGGGTTAGATACACTCTGAGGTACGCAGTGCTGAGTACAATCCAGAAAGCAAGGTCAGTGAACAAGCTGGGTCGGATCCACAATGAAGAAAGCAGCACAAGGGTTAATCCAGGAAACATAGACAGACAAGCCAAGAGAAATTTACTAGGAGCCAAGAACCACAAAACACAGTGGGAGCTAGAAGCAGGGGTTAGGTTAGCAACCTGTTGGGAGTTGTGCAGGGAGTTTCAAACTCCTTCCCCAGATTCACATGATCGCAGCACCAAGCAGGAAGTAAACAATTGAGTGCTGTGATCAGAGGCGTGAATCAGGTAATTTTTTACATGAAATTAATTATTTTCAGTATCCCAAGAGTTTACATACTAGAGTTGGGTGGGATTCAAGGACAGTAAGATATTTGCATCAGAGCCGTAAGTTAAAATTTCAGCGCCTGAGGTGAAAATGAAAACTACTTCCCCCATGGCATTCAATTTTAACCAAATGAACCTAAAGTTTTCAGAAACTACGCCTCAATTCAACATTGCGCCCTGGGCGCAAGTATATATTTAAGTATAAATTTAGTGTACTTTGACTCTTCTTTTATTTGTACTATTAGTGGATTTTTTTGAATAGAATGATCTCTTTCCATGGATATTTTTTG
Organism: Mixophyes fleayi; assembly: GCF_038048845.1. NCBI lineage: Eukaryota > Metazoa > Chordata > Amphibia > Anura > Limnodynastidae > Mixophyes > Mixophyes fleayi. The sequence continues at coordinate 240,213,980 of NC_134406.1, forward strand.
GCCCTGCGCTATTGAAGGAGAAGTTTCCTATTTAAGGAACCACTGAACATGACAGCAGCTTGAAATATTCCATTTGGGATGTATTTGTTTTTTGGCACTCTGAAGCTTCCTTTGCTATTAGATGCAAAATCGGAAGTCACACAGGAAGTACCTTTACTTTCCAGCTATATCCGAGTGGAACGCATGCCTATAATCTACTGACAACAAGGCGAACACAAGTGAACAGCATTCGGCCAAATACAAAAGATTTACCCCGCACAGCACCATTACGAACTGATAGGAATTCTAACTAATGTATTTTTCTGTTTTTTTGTTTTACCATATGTGATGAAACTTCTATCATTTTTCGTTGGAATAAAGGACAACCTACCATCATCTGAAGAACTATATTTAATGTAAAAATCTATCAAGTGAGATAGTTCTCTATTGAAAGATAAGCCTACTTTCAAGTGCTCCTTTTCCTTTGGGACAAAGTTCTTATTTATTTCCAGTTTTAATTATATGAAATTTTATTGACATCTATGTAATATTAGCAATCTTAGATTTGCTACCTACCCTCATTTTACCTATATCATTTTATCTGAATACAATTTCTTTTGATAAATGTATTATTCTTTGACATTATTACAGGTGTGCACTTTTGATTTATTTTATGTTTTTCTCTAGCTCTAAATTTTCAGGTACTTGCTCCAAGGCTGCACTCATACATTTGCTATTTTTCTTTTTTTGGTCTATTGGACATTTGTGTTGGTGCAGTGCTAGTTAGTGTTGAAGTTGAATAATTGGATGAAGTTGTTTTAATTAATAAATATTGATTGTAATAGATTTTCCATGCACTATGGCATAAAAAGGTTAATTGTGCAATCAAATAATCACATTAACGCACAGCCCTAGTTACGGCCCTGGCTCAACTGTTGGGGTGCGTTGCCCCCACCTTTGGACAGAGCACTCCTTTGAACTGACCACTGAAGAAAGACCTTAGTTTATCTTTGTGTATATTGTGACATCATCACTGTTTTTTGTGAACTAAAGTGAATGTAAACTAGCCCCTGGTACCGGAACAGTCTCATTGACTGCAGAATTCAAGACTGAAGCTGTACCTGGATCCAGGGGCGCTTGCGTAATATATTCGGTTATACTATCTTGTATTTTGCTATACCTTTTATACTTTCATAGTTTTCTTTAATATTTCTATATTTTGCTATTAGATCTCTTTGTGCATTGGAACCACAATAATGGCATCGGACAATATTAATTGGTAGTGATAATAAGGACATAATATTAGTTTCTATATTATATATTTATCTATGTTAGAACTACACTATGTAAACATGCTTGATTAAAAGATACATTACTCAGGGGCATATCTGTGCAGAGTTTGTATGTTCCCTGTGTTTGTGTGGGTTTCTTCCGAGTGGTCCGGTTTCCTCCCACCATGCAAAAGCATACGCATAGGTTAATTGGCTGTTGGCTAAAATAAACCCTAGAGTCTGTCTGTTTGTGTGATAGTGAATTTGGATTGTGAGCTCCAAATAAATAATCATAATAACAATAGTAATAATAATAATAATAATAATAATTGCGATACTCACCTGGATACATGCAAGAGGATTCTTTATCATAATCCTGCAATCTGTTATATTACCATGATGGTATTTCGCATTCATTCTAGGCAAACAAGTAAACTATATTCAAGATTATGACAGAACACTATTTATCTCAAATTGATATCACAATATCACAAGCTATTACATATCTCTGGAACTATTTGCTCTGTCGTATTTTTACAAATATGAATTATAGTGAGTTAAGCCAAGATAAGCTGATGTTTTTTCCAATAACTAGTGCTCCACTTGTACTATATTTTTCTAACTTTATAGTCCTCTTCTAATTATAAGATGATTTGTAAATAATGTAATCAATTGCAATTCCATAAGACCCTTCCCCAAAACACATTGATAATGCATATCATCTATTGACGGTGACACAGTGGTTACATTGCTGCCTCACAGCACTGGGGCTATGGGTTAGATTCTTACAAGGGCCTTATCTGTATGAAGCATGTTCTCTCCATGTTTGTGTGGGATTCCTTCGTCAAACCTATAACATATTGGTAGGTCAATTGGCCGCTGACAAAAAAAATGGACCCGTGTGTGTGTGTTAGAAATTTTAGGCTATAAGCTCCACAGGGTCAGTGACTGATGTGGTTGATTAAATATTCTGTACAGCACTGCATAATATGGTGACACTATATAAATGAAAGAAAATAAGTAATTGGGAATTTTATTTAAGACATCATTTGACTAAGGGCTGCCAGGAATATGCATCTCAAAATGGACTTTACCAGAAAACAATGAAGTGCCAAACAGTTACAAACAACACAAAATACAATTGTGCATAAAAACAGAACATGTCCATACAAGGCTCACATCTTCTGTAAACGGAACCTCAGAGGAGCCTACATTTTGATACGTATTCATCAAGGCAATGAATGGAAAACTTTAATACTCATAATGGCATTACGAGTATCTTGTGATACCCTTTGCAATGCCCCCACGTGTTTCAAGAAATTGTAAACAAGATGTTTCAAGGTCTTCTGTATCACTGTGACAATTTATCTTGATGATATTTTCATTTTTTATCCCGATAATTCCACCTTTTGCAAACAAGTCAAGGAAGTTCTCTCTTGATTGCTGTCCAATCACCTCTACTGTAAACTTGAAAAATGCCTTTTTGAACTTCCCCAAGTTCCATTTCTGCACTATTTTGTCTCTGGGTTTGGGCTCCAAATGGACCCTAAGAAAGTGAATTATCTATTCAACTGGACTCAACCCAGTAGTCTCAAAGCCCACCCAAAGATTTAATGGCTTTGCAAACTACTATCAACAGTTTATTAAAGGTTTATCCACACTGATTGTCCCCATTACCTCCCTAACCAGGAAAGGAGGTTCATGTAGAGTCTGGCCTTAGGACACAGTCTCTGCCTTCAAATCTTTAAAATAAGCCTTCATTTCTGCCCCGGTACTCAAAAAACCTGACCAAAATAAGCCATGCTTTCTCAGTTGGTATTGGTGCAGTTCTTCCTCTGGATTCCTCGAACTTTGTAGATTTCTAAGAAATTTTCTTCTTGTGAAAAAAATATGGCATTGGGGACAAAGAACTTCTTGCTTTCAAGACTGTGCTAGAGGAGTGGCAATACCTCTTGGAATGGGCTCAACATCCGATTTATGTCATGATTGATCACAAAAATTTTACTTATTTACAAAAGGCCCAATGCCTCAACTCTTGTCATGCCCGTTGGTCCTTATTTTTCTCACCTTTCAATTTAATCCTGACCTTTTGCCCTGGTACTAAGAACTCTAGAGCCAATGCCCTTTCCAGATTTTTTGATAGTTCCAATCTTCTCTCTCCTCTCACATGCAAATTCATTACAAGTTCTGTGAAGTCTCCTCCTGTTGGGCCCTCCTTTGTAAGCCCTCACCTTCGCCCTAAAGTCTTGAAATGTGCTCATGATTCTAAATTTGCTGGACACACTGGTTCTAAGAAGACCATTGATCCCCTTCCAGACATTATCGGTGGCCCTCTCTTGGTTCAGATGTCCAAAAATACATGCAACGTTTGTGCCTAGCATAAGGTTCCTAGGTAACCACCCTCTGGTCTTCTGCAACCCCTTCCTATTCCAGACTCTCCTTGGACAAGCATCACTATGGACTTAATAACAAAGTTACCCCGGAGCCATGGTTATAATACCATTTGGATGGTGTTGGACCTATTTTAAAAAATGGCCTATTTGATTCACTGCAAAGAATTACCATCCTCTTCTGAACATTCCCACTTGTTTATCAAGTACATCTTTTGTCTCCATGATTGTCCACATTAAATTATCTCAGACAATTGGTTACAGTTTGTTTTGAAATTTTGGAGGTCCTTTTGTAAGAGTCTTGGGATAAGCCTTAAATTCTCGTCAAGATATCCCCAGACCAATGGGTAAACTGGACGAGTAATCCAAGATTTGGAGGCCTTTCTTTACTTTACTCATCTGAACACCAATCTTCCTGGAGTGGCCTCCTCTGCTGGGCTGAGTTTACACATAACAATCACATACATACTTCTACTTGGTTCTCTTCCTTTTTACAGTTTTTGGCAGACATCCTGTTTTACCCAGCCTTGCCTAGTCTCCAGGTTCCTTTTGTTGATTCCTTGGTGCATAACTTCTCCCAGATTTGGAAACAGATTCAAACAACCTTATCCAAGGCTTCTCTATGTTATAAGTGGTCCGCTGACTGCCACCACTAGGACCTTCTAGTACTTCAAGTTAGGGATTGGGTCTAGTTATCTACCCGTAATCTCAAGCTTCGCGTTCCCTCAAAAAAGTTAGCCCCATCTCTCATAAATGCTGTCTCTCCGGCATTGAGTACGAAGTGGAACCAATTTTGGATTCTCTCCTCCTTCGGGTCAAGACCCAGTTCCTTGTCTAGTTGAAGAGCTATGGCCCTGAGCAAAGATCCTGGGTGGATAAAGGTGACCTTCACACTCCTCGTCTCTTAGCCGAATTCTTGGAGAGATCTGGTTCCAGTACACGTCGGAAAAAGAGAGGTTCTTCTATTTAATCCTGACTCTGACACTAGTAGGGTGCCAGAGTTTCCGGTCTTACCTGCCTCCAACATTCCTTGCTAGATTTCCTGTTGTTGTTGTTACTCCTGTTTCACCTGACTTGCTTCCTGACCACTCTCATGGATACTGATTTGCTACTATTGCCCTTCTGGTTTGACTTCAACTATTCTGACCTTGCTTTTGGATCACTCTTGGTACCACATTTTCTAATTGGCTTGACCCGGATTGTCTTGACTATTCTCACCATTACTACACAGGTAACTGTCTTAAAGAACCAGGACCTGTGCACTTCTTGTAGCCAAGCCCAAACCACCTTGCAGTGGTCCTTGCTGAAAACCAGGGGTATGGTAGACTCTGCCCTTCCTTGTTCAGTTGTGCCGATACCAGTTGTTTGCTCCATCCTCCTCTCAGTCGGCAGGTGAGTGTAAGTGTAAATGGGTGCTGTGGTAATCTGGCAAGAGGATATTTCTTGATGGTTGGTGTTGATTTTACTTTTGAAGTAGGTGACAAAGTCTTTTGCAGTAGGGGTGGAATAAGTGAAGTATGGTGGGGGTGGGCAGAGAAGGGACTTGATGATGGCAAAGAGGCAATGAGACTTGATCAGATGGGTAGATATTTGGGCTTTAAAGCAGGTTTGCTTGGCAAAAGAGATGGTGGTACATTTAGAAGACAGTATAAATTTGTAGATAGTCAGCGTTTGAGCAAGTTTTTCTTCCTTGGCTGTCAGAAATGCAAGAGCACTTTTGCAGGTAGTGTGTCTGTTATCCCCAGAGCAGGGACTCGGAACTTAGGGTGGCACATTGTGGGCATACTGGTACAGCGCCCCAGTAAGTGCGACACCCTCCTACTGTGCTTACTGGGCTTACCGTGTTTATCCAGCCCTGGGTACACCAAGTGTGGTGTTGTAGAATGAAACTCCAGTGTTTGAGCAGGACAGGGTAGAAATAGGAGTTGATCAAGAGAGGCTGAGAACAGGATTAGGTCAAGGTTATTTAAGTATTGCTGTGTGTGCATGGATTTGGTGCATGTAGGGGTTCAGGAGGTAAGTTGAAACCATCTAGAATAAGAGTGGGTAGGGCAGTGTAAAAGAAGGGAGAAAGCCAGGTGGCAAAGTTTTTAAGCAATTGTGAGACTAGTTGTGGGTGATAGATTAATGTCAGCAATGCAAAGTTAGAGTGGAGAGAAGAAACATTATACACTTCACTAGGTCTAGTACTTCTCTCCTCCCTCGGTCATAAGTATTTAGTCTGTGTCTCTTGATTGACCCAAATGCTCTATCTCTCCTGGCACTTTCTACTAACATATGTGGTCCTGATCCAAGATTCCTGATTGCCAGGATTATGTGCTTATATTCCAATGACTGGATGGACACATTTCTTAGTTCATAACGTATGCATTAGGACTACATTATTTAAGGTACTTAACTTTCTACACTTTTATATATACTATTATATTCCATATAATACATTATTTTATTCTCCACCTGCCCTTTCCCAGATCCTCTACCATCCACTCAGCTGTATCTTTTAAAAGGCTTATATATGTCCACCATCATTGTCAAGATTAGTCTGATTATAGCATGTATTGCGTCTTCATGTCCCCATATTTATTATTAGTCAGCTGTGCTCTTTTACTGTCCATTATGGAGAGTGTATAGTGGTAACTAATCCTTATGTACAACTGCTGATTTTTTATTTACATATCTATAGTATGTCTGTTGCTGCAAAATGTGAAGTTTTCCTTTTTGTGAATACTTAATGAATCTTTAGCACATGAAGTCACTACAAACTGGTGACATCTCATTGTGTCTCATGTGATGTAAAAGATGCTAATATATTGATAGGCCGCAGTCTTATGAATATTAGTTGACCCCCCAAAATGGCTGCCACCATAGTGTGAAGGTGACTTGCACATCAAGGAAATTTTGTTCTTTAAGAACTTTGATACATGTAACCTGAATCAATAAAATCCATTTTTATTCATTCCTGCACATAAAGATACTGTACAAATGGTATACGAGTTAATCACATTTTCACAATTACCATTTTTGCCAATTGTATGTTATAGCATTTTTTAAAGGTGAACTACCATGTAACCACCAGTTATATGCATATATTTACCTCATTAGGAAATATCATCTATTTGCAAATTATATCTTATTACGCTATATATTTTTCACTATATTTGCATATTTCTATCTAATTACACTGTAATCAAATGTGAGTCATCAGTTAAAAATAGAATAAGATAGCAATCAACTGTAATTTCCCCATTTACTGATTGCTGCGGCAGAGGTGATTAGAAAATTGTATAATTGTCCTAGTTGTTTTACAATCCCAGATTGTCATCCAAGTATGTTCAACGTGCCACTTTCTTGCATCGAACTAAATTAATATACTATTTATAAAATACATGTTTTTCAAATGCTTTGCAGTCATATAAGGTGAATTACACCTGACCTTGAGTATTTAGAGCTGTGCCTATATCCAACTTGGGCAATGGTGCACACATATGGCCTGATGCGGATTTGAACTTACACCAGTCTGCGTAGCACATCTGACACCTACGCCTCCTTGAGACTGTGGGGGAGGAACAGGGGACGAACTGTGGTCTTTCGTAAGCCAAGTATAGTAAGTGTGTGTTCATGCATATGCCAGCATCGAGACGCATATACACCTGTCAGGAGCTGTATCTCTTGCACCTAGTAGAGGGAAGGTGCAAATACATGTTGATGATGGGACAGCACGGTGGCGTAGTGGTTAGCACTTCTGCCTTACAGCACTGGGGTCATGGGTTCAATTCCCGACCATGGCCTTATCTGTGAGGAGTTTGTATGTTCTCCCCGTGTTTGCGTGGGTTTCCTCCGGGTGCTTCGTTTTCCTCCCACACTCCAAAAACATACTGGTAGGTTAATTGGCTGCTAACAAATTGACTCTAGTCTCTGTGTCTGTCTATCTGTCTCTGTCTGTGTGTGTGTGTGTGTGTCTGTGTGTTAGGGAATTTAGACTGTAAGCTCCAATGGGGCAGGGACTGATGTGAGTGAGTTCTCTGTACAGCGCTGCGGAATTAGTGGCGCTATATAAATAAATGGTGATGATGATGATGATGACGATGGTCACCAGCACTAGCTAGCCACTTCTATTATTTAAATAGTATTATAACTAGAGATGTGTGTAGACCCTTCTGTTTTTGGATTGGTTCTAAAACCATCTTCATGTTTTGGGTTTAGTTTTGCCCAAAAATCCTCATGTGTTTCAGTTTTATATTTGGATTTCAGTACAAATTGTGAAAAATAGATACAATCACATAAATATGAGTTGTTTTTGTTCCTACATTCAGGGCCGTCTTTCCCATAGGGCAGTGCATGTCGGGCGTGACGTCATCACGCCCGCCCGACATCCATTGCGGAGCGCGACGGAGGAGGAGACCATGGAGGGAGCCGGATCGCCAGCTGACAGCATGGTAAGTATTTTTTTCTTTTCTTTTTCCAGGTTTTTTTTTTTTTTGGCTTCCTCCGACGGGCCCCCCTTGACTGCAGGGCCCATATATATATAACCATTTTTTATTTTTTTTTGTATATATAGGGGCCCCGGAGCACTGCTGTGCCCGGGGGCCCAAGATGTTCTTAAGAGGGCCCTGCCTACATTAGTATTTATTGCATTAACATTCATTTACAGTCTAATTTCTAATGACCTCCTCACAGCTGTCAATATTTTCACCAGTACTGGCTAAAGACTGCACTAAGCTGGCTGGTTAAATTAGTGACAGTGCAGAGGTACAAATATGTGGCATTTTAATCAAGGATACAATCCCTATGAAACATAGTGGCAGAGCACTGGCTGATAGGATGTTCATTTTAGAAAAGAAAATAGACAAAGGTGGGCCTGGTCCAGAAGTGAAATGGTGAAAGAAAGACCACAGAGACAGTATATTCAACGTTAGACAGCATGTGTAACAGAATGTAAAGAGGCAGTAATCAAAGCTCAATAAATGGATGGCAGCATCAATAGACATTTCAGACAAGTAGATAGACAAACGTGGGCTGCACCCAGGACTTAAATGGTGGGAGAAAACCACTATCACAATACAACATTTTCAACATTAGACAGCATGTGTAACAGAAAGTAAAGAGGCAGTAATCAAGGCTCATTAGACAGATAGCAGTATCAATAGACATTTTAGGCAAGTAGATATGAGATTTCAAAAGCAAGTGTTAGGATCTGCCTTCAGGGATGGCAGCATCCCATCTTCCATAGGGATGCTGCTTGCCTTCTGCAGCTCCTGTCTGCTGAGAACTATGTTTGGACTTTGCCATTGTGTAAATCTGGCCAGCAGTTTCTCTCTACCACAGATATACTGCTGTTCCACCATTTTACATTCCACCTCACTAGCAGGAATTACCTTCTTTCCCAATCAGCACCCAGACCTGTTCACTGCCTTTATAAGACTGCCTCTCCCAGTAATCTGGGGCAGTTCATTGTTGTCTTGTCTGCTGCTGCTGATTCTCCAGAGGATCCTGTGTCCTGTTCTAGTCTGACATCCTGGTATTGAATCCTTGTTCTTCGGTTTTGCCACTTATCTTCTGACACAGACCCAGGCTCCATTCTTGACTACGCTCCTGTTTTTTTCTCTTGGGGGCTGGGGGGGAGGGGATGTTGTTCCGACTCAAACAGCACCCTGTTTTTTTGTCCAATAAATAGTTAAAAATTCAGTGATACTGACCCTTGCACAGATTGAAACACTTTGATTTTAAAAGCAAGAAATAATATTTTTTTGTCCAATCCTAATTAATTTACTAATATACTATTACTACCAGTAGCTACCAATTGTCTACTTTTCACTTTCTCGTTCCCGATTTATCAGCACACATTTCCAGAAAACTGATCTGTAAATAAACTTTTAAATGTTGTGCAGTAAAACCACAGCTTTTTATACATTGCCTTTTTCACTCTGTACAACATACTACAACCCACTTTATGAGCACAGAATTGTAGCAAACTGTAACGACCTGCCTCCTGTACTTTTGGACTTTATTAGTTGTATTCCATTTTATATGTTGCAGCAGTACCTCTTATCACCAGAGGTGCTGCTATTGTGCCTTACTTGGTTGTATCAGGGGTTAACCTGCCCTGTAATTATTTCTTGCACCTGGGTGTGTCCCTTCTTTAACCTGTCTCTCCCAGCAGTCTTTGCTGGTTATTGTTGTCCCATCCTGTTGTTGCATTCTGTAGTTCCTTCCCTCTGCTGTGCTTGTGGTTTCATGCTGCCTGGATCTCTCCATATCACTGCTTACCTGCTTTCTGGCATCTCTCCATATTACCATTACCTACATCAGCCATCTACCCGGTATTTATTCCTGCATTTTCCTGTATATTCAGTATTAGACCATCAGATTGTTATTCCAGCAATAAACTTTGTGTGTTTTCAACTCATTCTCGGCTCCTGAGCTGCACTTTGTATTTGAACCGTGACACAAAAACGTCCTACCCACATGCTATTACTTCTAAAATTGCATCTGAAAACAAGAAGGAGGACTATATAGAGAAGATATCGATCTAAAAGTTGTGAGATCCGACATTTTACCAGAATTTTTTTTGCCTCATTTCATATCTGAATTTGGCACAAGAAACTGAATTATGACGCATTTCGACTCGGTAATCCAAAATTTGGATCTGTTGGATTTCTCTGAATCTGAACTGCTCATCTCTAGTTTTAGGAGTTTGAGTTTTACATTTTGAACTGCAAGTTTAAATCAATTGTACTAAGAACATGTTCGGGGCTCTGACATTGGATCAAATTTCAAACCAGTTCAATATTTTCTACTATCTTTCATCTACTATCTTCCCTTGAAACAAAACAGTTTGCAATTACAGAGGAAATCAGTTTCTTGCTTTTGAAATCTTTGATTATAATTAAATGAGCCCTATTACCGTATTTGCCTTTTATTTTTATTTATTTTTAATTTAAGAATTAACCAACAACATGTAAGAAATACAAACAGACATTAACTTAGCAGCTTGAGTCACTTTAATGCAATTTTTGATAAGGCAATATTATATGATGCTAAAGACAAGTAGCAACTCTACGCTAACTGAATGCATTTATTCTTTGCATACAGTGAAACAACCACTTGTGTTACATGACTTCCCGTCTAAAAATGCTCATGATAATAACAAAACAGTAGGGGGATAAATGAGGTATAAATGTATTTGAATAAGGGACTACAGTAGGGTAACACAGGTCTTCCCAGTCAGTGATGGTACTAAAAGTTAAGTGATGATATTAAGGTGCAAATGACTACAATCCAATTTGCCATGTATGGGTTTAATTGTTTACTCCTAAAACCACTTAGATAACCCTTTTAGCTATTGAGTGAAAACACTTTATTAAGACTTCTGGTGATCATTGAGATTTACATCAGTCGTAAAGGTGGTCTCAGGAATAATGGCTGTTAATTAAAAAAAACAATGTAGTAAATTGAAATAAAAGTAATTATTCCTCTTAAATTCATGAAATTATAATTATAAACATTTAAAAACAAGTAATTGTAGTTACCCTTCAAGCCACCACAAAAAATGTTACATTTTATCTGTAAATGGCCGGCTGATTCATTTTCCCCAAGCAGCATTATTGGCTGTCTATGTACTGCAGATGCCCTTTCCAAGTGTATTGCATGTTTATTAACTGAATATTACTGTGCTTCAAAAGGTTAACATGATCTACGGAAAATGCTAATTGTACTTCAGAGTAGAGTCAACACAATAGAGGTCTAAAGTCATGTTCAAAAGAACAAAATTAAAGATAGGATATCAAACAATACATAACATTTTCACAGTTGGCAAATGGCCTTTCTCATTATAAGCTTTAAGAAAAAAAATGGCATGTGTCAGGAGCCAAACTGAAAATCTAAATGTCACACTTCACAAACTACTGTACTCCAGAGAACACGATTGCAGTTAGCTGGAGTTATTGTTACTAAATTCAAGGGTTGAAAATTAACATTGATATAAAAAAAAAGTGAACACAACATAAGCCAGATTTTTAATTTTCTCAGTTTTCTTTTACTTCTTTTTAAAAAGTTTATTAGATCCATGTTTTTTTTGCAAATAAAATCACAGTAGTTTTATATGTAGTATTAAATAGTTCCCATATTGAAAATATTATTTTTTTTAGAAAAACATTAGTGAGGACCTTTTTATAAACAGAATAGTGGGTTTTAGATATAGGCAAAATGAAAACAATAAAACCACATACTAAAACATCTCTTTCTCAATATATATATATAAAATTACATACATACACACACATGCCTATGTATCACATATCTATGATTATTATTGTTTATTTGTATAGCTCCACCATATTATCCAGTGCTTCCCAGAGAACATTGAGTAATTCACAGTCCCTGCCCCACTGGAGCTTACAAAACACACACACACACACACACACACACACACACACACACACACACACACACACGAGCCCAATAAGTCAACCGGTGTGTTTTTGGAGTCAGTCTGTCAATATTCCTGTCTATCTAATCTGTCTGCCTCTCCAGATTTTGCAGATCAGCATGTCTGCAGCCTGATACAACCCTCTTCATGTCAAGGTATGAGTATGAGGTAATGAGTTTTCTATCTTCTTTGCTTATAAGGAATCCTCTATCCGATCTGGAATCCCAACAATGTAGATAAACAAGTGCCAAGGTTCCAAGCTTGCAAATTTTGGCTATCTAGCTCGTTGGAATAGCTTTGACTCCCAGGATGTAAAAACACATTGTTAAAATTACCCTAAATTTCCATTCCACCACCTGTGACCTAGACCCAGTACTAACAAGCCATATTACAGGATGTGTTGATATAACATTTTCAGTATTTGCTAAAATATTCTGATGGCAAATGACAGAGACGATTGCTCAATCTTAATCCTCCTGGACTGCTCTGCAGCATTTGATACCATGAGCCATGGAACTTTAATACAGTGCTTGAAGAATTTTTGTGGACTTGAAAGCACAGACCTTAGCTGGTTCAAATTATTTCTCACTGGCAGGTCACAGAGGGTGTCTTCAGGTATATTCTCACCCGCATCAGTGCCCCTGTCATGCGGCATTCCACAGGGCTGTATCCTATCTTCCATGTTATTTGCAGTACACATTTTACCACTGGGTGAAATAATTAGATGGGATGACCTGGACTACCAATGCGGACAACACTCAACTCTACCTGTCCTTTGCTCCAGGTGGTAAGAATCCAATATCAATCCTAAATGGCGGTTTAGCTGAGCTCCAGGAGTGGATTAGTAGCTATTGTCTGATAATGAATCCTCATAAAACAGAGGTTCTTGTGCTGGAGCTCAATGTCAAACAACAAGATTGCAGCCGAGTGTTTTAGCAATATTGGAAGGGATTATAAACCACTAGAATCATCGTTTTTTTACCTAGAACAGTCCCCATTCCGAGGAAGACAATGTGTTCCAAGAGTTTAATTTTACTGCCTCATAGAGTCCGCCAGGCACCCCATTCTATAGATCTTAAAAAAAGACTAAAGATGTATCTTTTTACTCAAGCATTTCCCTTAATCTTTAAAAAAAACTCGAATGCTTAGCTCTCTCTTCTGTACTTTGTTAATCTTTTGTATGTTTATTTTGTATTAAATTTGCAAATGTAAAGTGCTTTAAGTCACAAAGCACTATATAAATATAATTGTTATTATTATTATTATTATTATTATTAATATTATCTCTTTCAGACAGGGCACTGCCAATCCTAAAGTAAGAATCAGGAGAGGTAGCATAAAATAAAAAATGGAAAAAGTTGATCATTTAAGTAACTTTATTATCATTATTATTATCGTAGATTTGTTAAGGCGCCACAGTGCTCCGCAGCACCATATAGTAGGGAAGGATATATATGTCAGACAAAATAAATGCAGACATGAAAATAAAGGGTATGGAAGACCCTGCTCATTATAGAGCTTACATTCTAAGTGGAAGATAGCACAGCTGAAACAAGAGGAGTGAGTGAGTGTCGCTTAGAGTGGAGATTGGGACAGCTGTGAGGGTGTATTAGTGTGAATAGCATCATCAGAGATAAAGTAAGCTTTAAAAAAGAGATGGGTTTTTAGAGAACGTCTAAAGATTTGAAGACTGTGGGAAAGCTTAATTGGATGTGGTAGGGAATTCCATAAATGGGGAGCATCATGGGAGAAGTCTTGTAGGCGCGAGTGAGAGGTGGCTACCGGAGATGAGACAAAGTGCAGGTCAGAGGTAGATCTAAGAGGGTTGAAGGGAGAGTATTTTGATATGAGATTTGAGATGTTTGAAGGGGTGATTTTGTAGAGGCCTTTGTAGGTATGGATGAGTGATTTGAAGTTGATTCTGAAGGACAGAGGGAGCCAGTGTAGGGATTTGCAAAGTGGTGCAGCAGATGTGGAGCAGCGAAAGAGGAAGATTAGTCTTGTAGCAGCAGTTAGGATGGATTGAAGTGTGAATATATGGGTGTCGGTAATGCCAGATAGCAGGAGGTTGCAGTAGTCAAGACAGGAGATGATGAGAGAATGGACAAGAGTTCTGGTAGTATATTGAGTAAGAAAAGGACATATTCTGGCAATGTTTTTAAGGTGGAATCAACAGGACTGGGAGAGAGTCTGGATGTGTGGAATAAAGCAGAAGGCGGAGTCATGTGTGACACCAAGGCAGCAGGCTCGGGAGACTGAAGAAATTGTGGTGTTATTATCTGTGAGGGAGATTTGAGGGGAGGTGGTGATTCTGGCAGAAGGGCAGATAATAAACTCTGTTTTGGATATGTTGAGCTTTAGGTAGTGTTGGGACATCCATGTGGAGATAGCAGAAAGACAATTTGTTTACACAAGATAGTACAGAAGGGGAGAGGTCAGGGGAAGACTTTAAACAAAGGCAACTTGTGTAACTGAATGCATTGAAATAGAGAGGTGTTATTTTATAAATTGTGTAAAAGACTTCTAGCTAAGTATAATGCTATTCAATTTTCATTTGACTATTTAAACCATATATCGACCTTTGTGGAATTTCGGTGGAAAATAACCCTATGCTTTCCTATGTGTAAAGCTAGCTACATACTACAGTAAAAATTCAGCACAAGTGATTTCTGTAATCGGGATATTTATGAAGTTAATAATATCAAATGATACAATGTGCTTGGGTACAATAAAACATGATCGTTCGAGAGTACACACTAATGCGATATCTTACCAAATGGTCGTTTATCATGTGATTGGTACATCCAAGAGAGTATGCAAGTATGACTTAAATTTTTAAAAGAGTTGCCTATACTGTATATTCTTGATAAACAATTCTATACACTTGCAGAAACTCTGTGTAATTTTACCTATTTTAATGTACAGTACAAAACTAGGTTTTCTTCCCAAAATGCAATTTCAAGGCTTATTTGCTCAGATACTATGGACGGTCATTGTGTTGCAAATGTGCACGGTTTATAAAAGTGCAGACGTTAACCTCATTTAACTTTTATATCATTCATGGAATTAAGGAATCACTGGTTCTGCATTTACATCGAATATCTCATTGTTTATTTTTATATTTTAAATGCATTGGTTTTCATGCCCAGAATTATATGCATAGTTTATGTTATGTGCATTAATGGAGCAAAGAAAGTAAATTGACCGTTTTGTGTAATTAAAGGACTTTGAGGCTTGACAATTGGTAATACCTTCAAATATGCACTCTCCATTCTTTGTAGCTCATTTTAATACCTTGCGCCCAAACAAATCTTGTTTTACCAATTCCAGCGCTTAACAATTGATTATCTTATTATTATTGACATTAATTTGTAAGGCACCAGGAGCTCTGAAGTGTCGAACAGTGGGGAAAATAGGGTATTCATAGAGCAGGAACATGTAAGGTAGATAAAATAAATAAAGTCTTTAAAACTAAGGGTGGGGAGGGGCCGCTCATGAGAGACCTTACAATCTAATTACTAATAATCTTACTGTATATTCGCCATTTGGCACATAAGCACTTGAATAACTACTATTTATAATGGAACGAAGAGGTAATACTTTAGTTTTCAATGGAGCTGCAGTAGAATGGTTAATACTGAACAATGTATGTTATCTTTATGGTACGTGTCTGAGAATGTCAAATTTTGGGTATAGAGGTACAATAATTACCGTTGCAAAGTTGTTGAAGTAAACCTAAATCGGGGACATTATCTGCAGAAGAACCTGCATATTATAGAAATGCTAATGCTCCTACTTGATATCTTAGAAAAGAGACCTTTAATACTGTTAAAACACACATACAGACATACTTCATTTTACTCCTGAGAATATACCAAAAGCTTTGATCATGTTTAGTTTCCAGACAACCATTCAGATCACCAAAGAACAATAAAGTGTCACTAGAATGAACAGAGAGCTTCTCATATCCTTTAGATTTGGGTACAATATTTAAGATGGAATAGATTGTAAAAGGGACTCTAATTCCTTATCCAGATATTACACTCCTGGTTTTTCAGTGACAGGTAAAATTTTGTAATTTTGAGTATAAAATGTAGTAATTCTTTGGGGTTTATTAAAGGATAATGTCACATTTATCATTTTTAAAAAGTCCACTTCCACTGCACTATGGGGTTCGCTGATTAAAGTTGGCTGCCACCAAGAATATCCTAATCTGCTCCGTAACTTGCAGCCCAGTGTTCAGCTATGCCCAACTCTTGCTGCATCAATGCTCTTGTTCTGCTCACTAATGTTATGACAGGTGCAAGTACTAATGTGGTTACTATTGGTTCTGGCACTTATACATGTTATTACGTTGTCATACAGAATAGGCCAATGATGTGGCGGGGGGCAGGCATGACAGATTGCTAGGCTGTAGCCTACAGAGCAGTACGTGTCCTTG